>NC_064853.1:19732573-19922573 GCF_024139225.1 Suncus etruscus
CAGGAAACCAGGGACAGAGAAAGCACAGCTGTGAGGCACTTGCCGTTCATCTAGCCACACCTGGTTTGATCCCCAGTATGATCCCTGAACCACCACTAATTGAAACTCAGGAGGCCCCTTTGAGCACTGCTGGAGTGACCAGGTAATCTGAAGGACCATCAGACCACCTGCTCAATTGAATGAAAATCAGCAAGGGGGACTCTCCAGTTACCTAACCAACCAAATCACCATCACCAATGGTGATGTATAACTGTATGGGGTTAGCTTTTTCTCCTTGCCTTTTTTTCTTATCTAAAGGTGTCCTTTGATGGAGGCCCCTGAGTGTATGGTCAAAAGGCTTTACCTTTGGAAGCATCATGAAGAAAGTTCTTCGGAATAAATCTCAGAGACACCAGTCCTACGGATGGCACTGGGAAATTTGACTACTTAGTGCTGAGTGCTTTGTGTTCCTAGATTCCGTTTTGAGGTGAGGATACAGGAAGTAGGAAGATAAAGTCCTGATGTCTCCCCAAACCGAAGCTGTCATCCCAGCAGCCCACATCTTCAGGCTACAAAAACTGCTCTACTGGGCTGCTCTGCTGCATGGTCCACCATAAGCCATGTGGGTGGATTGACCCACTGCATCCCCTGGTTTGTCCACACTGGGACCTCATACACCCTAGCAAGGCCCACCAAATTTGGTTCCTCTCATCAGATCACCCAGACAAGAGGGAGGGAGTGTTTTCTTCACAGTCATGCCCTCTGTTCTCCACTCAAAGGGTGCAAATGTGTTGTTTACCATAAGTCTCATTTCCTCCCTAGTATCTCTGACAGCCTTTGGGAGAGACTGAAGAAATCTGCTGCCTTTTCATCATGATAACTCTGGAATCAAAGACCCAAGCTCAGCACTTGGTCACAGATGACCAATAACCTGTTTCTCTCCCAGCAGTCTCTCCTCTCTGCCCTGGGGAGAGAAGAATTGCTTTGTCACCTTACAGAGTGGAACTGACCTTGTGTTCTCAATGGCACTTCAGAACATGTTATCACCATCACTCTGTCGACTTGCCACTCCCTGGCTTCCTGTCCTTTGTCCTCCTTTTGACTTAGTTTGATTTTTGTGAACCTTATATGGACACTGAAGCTTCTGAGCTTCCCACCTCAGCAGGTAACTCTCAGATCTAGCCTGATTGCCAACCTTCAAATTCAGCCTTCAGATTCCTGAAAATGACTGAATGTTGGGAAATACTGGTCAATGCTCTCTGACCCTGCTTAGGGAGCCAGGACAGTGAAGACTACTTCAGAGAGTCAGATCAGAGATCATGAAGTAACCCCCTCACTGGGAACATCAGTGCCATGGGGCTCTTTTAGGAGACACACTTTCCCCAGAGTCAGGGTTTCATCATTCACTCAGCCCCAATGCACATTGAGTGAGGCAACAAGTCCTTGTTGAGGTCTCAGGAACTGACATAGATTCGGAGTCTCTTGCCTGCTTGGCCGCTTCATGCTGAACATCTGCATGCCTCAGTTTCTCTTTGAGACATGGGGGGAGAGATGCATGCTGCTATTGGGACAACGTGAGAGAAGGCATAAGTAAGCTGGTCTCCCCCTGTGCCCAAGTTCAGTATCTACCTACTAGGATTTTTCTCACACTCTCCAGCTCTCCTCAGGAGGTATCCATGCAAAATCTGGGTTCCTGAATCCTGCAACAGAGAGACAGATGTCCCTTCCAGCTCAAGAGTTGGACCCAACTTTCTGCATAGTATAGAGCTGCTCTGGGCAACCAGCTAAGTTGTCTCCAACAGATATTGTTCTGGTTCTAAGTTATTCTGCTGGAATCCTCACCCATGTTACCCCTATCTCAACATGCATGCCATCTCCCCAACTAGGGATATAAAGTTTCTCAGATTATTCATGCTGACTTTGAGTAAATTCCATACTTCATCTCAGCCTCTGCTATTTTCTAGAAAAACTAAGTGTGTTAAATGCTCTTTGTGTTGAGTTTTTATAATAACAGATAATGGGTGTGAAGTCCCCAGTCAAGCCCAGGTTTAACCGATGTTCCATAGGTTTTAGCCATGTATCTTCTCCAATCTCCACATCTCCCCTTTGTGCCTAGACTCATCCCTGAACCTGGGCTTATGGTTGGTGGACAGAAGACTACAAAGAAGGCAGGCCTGCTTAGCAGAATTTCAAGTAAAGAGGGCAGAATATTCTGGAAACTTTCAGAGCATCTGAAAAAGCAAAGGCTGATGATGAGCTATGCCCAAAGTGATGGAGAAACACCTTAGGGTCTTCATCTGTTAAATGGAACCTGTTTCTATCTGCTCTGAAATGACCTGAGTGAAATCAACACCTGCAGAGCTCTATGTCAGGAGCTTTTAAAGTTGGTGCCTCTGTTTCCCTATTAGAACCAGGGGGTGCAAGTGGTTTCTTCCTTCCTAGGTCCTTAGTACCTTGCAGGCAGCAGATTCAAGTCATCATGGGTGATGTGAACTGATTGAAGAAGTTCCATGCTGATTTTGTGCTCCCATATCCCAGAAAAGTATCCCCATTGTAGAGAGGAAAACTGCCACGTCCACAACTAAACAAGTCATACACCGTCCATGCCGTGTCAGCATTTTCAGACCTGCTCTGATGACCTTTCCACCAGATTTATACTGGGCACTGTAGCTCAGGTAGGGTGACACGTCTGCTGGACATGAATCACCTTGCCCAGAAGTCACAGAGCCAATCTCCTGGCTTCCCACTGAGTCACGGGAGTGATGGCAACCTGGGACCTGAGGAGAAAGCAGAGCTGACCTGCCAGACAGGTGTGTTCAGGGATCCCTCGAGCCACCAAGCATTCCACCTGAAAAAGTCTGACCTAGGGATGAAGGTGAGGATGGGGCAGATGCAGAAATTTCATAGCGGCTCCACTCCCATCTCTGGGAGCAAGTGTATCTGAACGACCACATCTCACCAATCATGGTACCCAGTAGAATCTAATTCAAAGCCTTACCTTCCTCTCCATCCCAGTGCCAACACACCAGCCCACACCCTCATTATCTTTTGTCTCAGCTGACTCCAGACCTGACTCCATTTACCTGCCTTCCAAGAAGTTATGTAACATGCCATCACCACACGTTATGACTATACCATGCTCAGGTTAAGAAGCCTTAGATAGCTCCCAGGGAGTGAAGTCAGAATGTCCAGCTCAGCACTCAAAGCTCCCTTGAATAAGCCTCTCCCCTATTTTTCCAGTCTTCCTCTCTATATCCAGAACTTCTCTTTCACCCCTAGTATGAGTTGCATTATCTTTAGAGTTGAGGTTACTTTTCCTCCTCCTTGCACTCGCTTAAATTTTTTTTCCTAATTTTTATTATAATACCATGATTTACCAAGTTCATAATATAGTCATTTCAGGAATTTCATATTAAAACACCAATCCCACCACCAGTATGACCTTCCCTTTACCAGTTTCCCCAATTTTCTGCCAACCATCACAGCCTACTTCCATGCAGGCACAAACAAATTTATCCCATATTGCTGGTTATAGCACAAAGGCAAATGGAATAACCAAAACTTAGATCAAAACAGGTTAATATGGTGCCAGGCATATAGCAAAGTGATAGGGTGTTTGCCTTGCATGCAGCTGACCCAGGATGGACCTCAGTTCGATCCCTGGCACCCTATATGGTCCCCCAAGCCAGGAGTGATTTCTGAGCACATAGCCAGGAGTAAACTCTGAGCATCACTGAGTGTGGCCCAAAAACCAAAACAACAACAATAACAACAACAAAACAGGTTAATTTGAAATGATTATTATATCTTTCCATGGTGTTACCAAAGTTCGTGTCTAAGGATGTCTATGATTGGTGTCTATGGTGTCTATGATTGGTGCTAGTTGAGCCTTCTGTATTATGTTTAGGCTCACTGAGATGGGTCGATTACTATGTAACCTTCCCATTAGATTTCCTGTATTACTACTGGGCTGCCACTACTATAAAATATTAAGGTGCCCCCCTTCCTTAGAATGCCACACAAGCATCATCCAGGATCAAACTACCGAGGAAGTATCGGCAGCCATTATATT
Source organism: Suncus etruscus (assembly GCF_024139225.1). Taxonomy (NCBI): domain Eukaryota; kingdom Metazoa; phylum Chordata; class Mammalia; order Eulipotyphla; family Soricidae; genus Suncus; species Suncus etruscus. The sequence goes on from NC_064853.1 coordinate 19,736,625, forward strand.
CTTTTCAAACTTGATGGAGGAGCTGGATCATTTTTCTGCTGGGAAGATGGTAACTGTGGGTGGAAACTGCTGGGGTTTTCCTGTAGAAAAGTGGTATGGCGAGAGGAATGATGGAAATCCAAAATTTTCAGCTCTGTAGTCCAATCTCACCTGAGAAGATTTAGCTGCTCATTTTATTTGATTTCAGTCACTGAGGCAGGATGTTTCAGTCAGAGGATATAAGGGGGTGGCCTCTGTTGTAGTTCATGCAGAAAGGGGAATCTGCCCCGCCCCCTCTCCTGAGAATGCCACAAAGGTATCAGCCCAGGACCGAACTACCTGAGAAGTATCAGCAGCCATTATTTTCTTTTGGAGCTTGGTGAAGCCTTAAATTGTTTCTTTCCCTTCAAAGGCCCTTCCCTTCTTTACTCATCACTTCAGATGGCAGTTTTAAAGCCTGCTCTTCCAGGAAGGATTCCTTGATCTCCTCAATCCCAAAGCTGTGTTATGCATATCACTCTTTTATTTTATCCCAGACAGGAGTGATTCATACACAGTCCTTCCTTTAATTGCATATTTGCAAAATTCTAACATAGAAATTAAGGCTATGGTTCCCATTGTATAGATGCAGAAACTGAGACACCTAAAGGAGAACTAAATTACCCTGACTCACCAACCTCATGAAATTCAAATGCCTGACTCCAAAATCACTCTATGACTTGGTTCATATTTAGCAAGTTCTTCACTCCTTTCTGAGGCTCTCACCTTCTTGATTTTGGATTTTCCTGCCAGGTTCATCTGCTTAATTTCGCTTTGCACTTCCTGAAGGCAAGTAACTCTTAAAAACTCTTACTTTGCTCTGTATATAATGCCTGACACATGCTGGGTGACAGGACAGAAAGTAGGTATTACAGAGAACTCCCAATGTGCTGGCTCTGTAATTGTCACTCAGTGTGCTGGCTCCATAACTCTGTCTCTGTCTCTGTCTCCATCTCTCTCTCTGATATGCACAAACACATATACACATTTGTGTATCATTATTCCTGTATACAAGGGGAAATTTTAGAAGACAAAGAGAGGTTAAATAACTTTTATCATCAAACTTGTGCATTTGGAGGTTGAAGAGAGAAGACAGGGGTCAAGACCCAGAAAGCATGGTCATTCGAGCAGGTACTGCCTAGAGGCCCCAGCAGGCTAAGAAGGCCCAAATAGTCCCCCAGCACCACATTCTTTGGTACTTGCCTTGAACTGCCAACATGATTGGCTGAGAACTGCCAGGAAGGGCCTTCAATCTTCCGAGGACCATTTGGGAGAAACCCTAAAGTAAAAAACAAAACATTGTGTCTAGATGGTTTTTTTTGGAGCCAGAGTGATAGTGGAAACCCAGGTTTCCTTTGTCTTCTTGCTCTTCCTGCTTCATGACTGATTTCTATCTTTTTGTTCAAGATGGCTGCTCCTTCATTGCAAAGTAGACAAGCAGTAGGGTGCTTGCCTTGCACACAGACAATCTTTCAATTCCCTGGCATCCCACATGGTCCCCAATGTCATGCCAGGAGTAATTTCTGAACTCAGAGTCAGGTGTAACCCGAGCACTGTCAGTATGTTATGTCCTGAAAGCAAGAAATAAAATTAAAATCATTTTTAATGTATTTCTTTTTCAAAAAATATTTATTCAAAACAAAGCAAGCAAACAAACAAATGTGTTTATTTAGGTTATGCAATGTTTTCTTTGAAAAATTCTTGAGAATAATTCAGAATTTAGCCTTTCTAACACCTGATGTTATTCTAGTCTAACCATCTTCCTTCCTTCTGACATTTTGGAGACATTTTTAATAAGTGGTGTTGGTAAGATTCTGATCAGCTTTAGATAACATGACCTTGATGGGCATCATTCTCTCACATAATACCAGAAGCCAAGAGTAGGTAATCTAGATCTGGAATAGCATGTCGTGGGGTGGAGGCCCAGGTTTCCTTTGTCTTCTTGCTCTTTCTTCCTCATGCCTGGTTTCCACCTTTTTGTTCAAGATGGCTGCTCCTTTGCTGCATAAAAGGAGGAAGAACAAGAAGAAGGGTTTATTCCCTGCATAAAAATTTTACACAGTGCTTTTTTCTGATTATATGTCAGGGACCAGAGATCATCATTATGACAGCACTTCCATATAGAGGAGGCAGACTTAGGCTCCATTAGCTAAAACCCAAAGATGTTAAGGTTGATGAGAAGAGAGCAGCTCTACAGGGATGTCCTACCTGGCTCTGACCCAGGGGTCAATGTTTTCCTTTCCGGTTCTTTCACACTCTGCTATGACTGGCACTGGCTCAAACTCCAACATTTTGGGGGACCCTCTCCTGAGAAATTAATTCATACTGAAAGACACTCATTCCTGGCTCATTAAAGACCCAGTTTGTAAACAAAGGAACCAATGAGTTTCCTCTGAGGCAAGACTCAGGAATAGGAGCATGAGTAAGTCATTTGCCCTCCCTCAGTCACAATACCTTGAGCCACTTACTAGACCACTGAGAGCTCATGCTCTATTAGCTAAATAAAGAGCAAAATTAAATATATCTACCTCATAGTGTGGGCTGGATGGCTCTTCTCAATAAACATGAGGAATTAATTTTGAGAAATACATTTCATTCCAAATTAGCCTCATTTCAACATGTAATCTGTTTAAATTTCTTGAAGGATATTTTACATTCTATTTTCCATACCAAGGACTTTGCAAAGCCAATTGCTGTTTCGCAATTGCCACAGATCTCAGTTCAAGCTCTTTCATTTTGAGTGTTCAGTAGCCCCAAGTGTCTGACGAAGTAGAAGAAATAGGAGAGACTAATTCCAGGGTACCCTCTGAGTGCTCCCCCATCACTCTCCACTTACAAATCAAGAGAATTTCTTCCTAAGGAGAGTGCCTATTTACTTATTACTTATCTGCAAGCTATTCCCTGGAAGACAGGGAATGTGTGAGGTCCCATGGGCCTTTCCAAGTTCCTAAGCATGAAGGACACACTCAATAAATACTGGTTAAATAAATATTATTTATTTCTCTCCCCCAATACCCAGCCCGGTGCTTGACCCTCAGTAGGTATTTCATTAAGACTTATTAAATTAATGAAGTAATGACCCAGTGTGTTCATGGTAAATGAATTTGTGATTTGCCAGCAGGTGAAAAACAGGCAGTTTATAACCCAGAAGAAGACAATGGTACCTTTCTAGGCCTCAAGTCACACCTGCCCTTGAGTCAACTTTCCTTCCTTGCCTGCTGCCCCCAATTGAAATGGAGCCAGATGGAGGCCTTGCACCCTCTTTCCTCTGGGAACATCACACAATGCCTGACCTGTAGTGATAAGCAAGCCTATCAAGTTCTCAGGAACAAGTCCCAGAGCTGGGGCAAAGTTGTCCCTTCTCTGTCTCACTGTATTCTTTGTCTCTTGAAATGGACAAAATATTGTTGGTTATTGGACAATGAAATCTAGGGGTCTTTCTAAACATTCCAATCCCCATCATGACAACTGGAGATTTCAACCTGGACAGCACCAATAATTCGTTTGATGGCCTGAAGCATCTCAGGTCTCTTCTCTGGGCCTTTGCATCCTTCTTTGAGAGTGGGAGCACAGGCTTGGCCAGGTCTCAAGGAGAGGTTAAGGACCAAGTAGAGAAGAGTTCTAGCACAGAACCCTGCAGGCTCTCCTGAATGGTAGTTGTAAACTAAGATTTAGCATTGTCTTCCTGCTGACAATCAGACATAGGCTGGGTGGTTTTCTTTGAATTATGTACCCTCTCCACCTTTATGGGCAACTAAAACACAAAAATCATTTAGAAAGATCTGGGACCAGTCATCTCTTTGGAGCCGGGTAACAGGCTGGGAGGCTAGTCACAAAGGCTGCATTCAACTGCAAACAGCAGCCTGATGGGCAGGAGCCTAGGTCCAAACATTCTTTACTTGGCCTGAGGAGGAGTGAGGGGAGGAGGGTGGAGGGCTGCATTACCAGCTTCCAAATATTTGTTGCTTTGTTTCCTAGCAACACAGGAGCCATAGTATAACCTTGAAACTGCACATCGAAACTTGGGAGGCACTAAGTCAAGCCTGATTGGCCTGTGATTCTTTGCCATAACAATTTATTCATTTCTTGCATTTGAAGTACTCCTCGATGACATCTTTGAAGTCAAGCCTGATTGGGAGAAGTCTTTTGTCTTGGTCTTTTTCTTCCTTCTCTCACTCCAGTGTTTTCCAGACTCCTTTCAAAGAGCTTAAAAGAGATGCTATGATGGGGTTGCATGAAGCCTATAGCTTACGTGGAGGAAGGATACATGTGCAGTGACCAGAATCCCAATATACTTGGAGAGGCTGAGACTCAGTTGAGCAATCTGGTACCTACAGAACTTTGAGAGAAATGTGGAACTTGTCTGGCTGTGGCACGGGTCAGGAATACCTTCTGTAATATTTGTGACCTTGGGAAAGAGCATTCATTAAGAACCTCTATTCTGGGGCTGGAGAGATAGCATGGAGGCAAGGCATTTGCTTTGCATGCAGAAGAGCAGTGGTTCGAATCCCGGCATCCCATATGGTCCCTGAGCCTGCCAGGAGCAATTTCTTTGCATAGAGCCAGGAGTAACTCCTGAGTGCTGCTGGGTGTGACCCAAAAACAAACAAACAAACAAAAAGAACCTTTATTCATCAGAAGGAAAGAAAATTATAGGTTAGTTCCAACTCCCAATTCAGAAAACTCTCCTAATGCCTCCCCTAAACTAAAGGCTGGAACTGCAAAGTTTATAACACATGGCTCATGTCTGGGAGAGTGCACACCACTTACGAAAAATCAAAGTTGAAATCCACCTTAGGTGAGATCACCCAATGGGGACTGGACTTACTCCAAAAGCTTCTTTCTCTTCGTCCTTTATACTGTGCTATCCCCAATTACCAATGTGGATAAAATTAAAGTGGAGTGGTCTTATACATGGTGCTTATATGTTGCCTAACCCCCATTCTTCCTGTGTAAACTACAAAAAAGACCTGCCCATTTTTGGGAGGGGTCTTTGGGAAGTAACAAAAGGTTTTGGCCAGAAGGTCAGGGGATAGCTGAGGAGATTTGGAGGAGGAGTTTGGAGAGAGATTGAGCAAGGAAGATGGATGGAGAGGAAATGGCTGAGAGACAAGGTACAATGCAGGGTTTAATAGGGATCCAGTGTAAAAGGTTTATAGGCCACACATATGGTGGCTAGGGCATGAATAAAGCTGATATCTCCTGGAACCTGTCTGTGGATGATTTCCTCCCGCTACTTGAAACTGCAGACCTGCCAGCTGGAGGGGGGCGGATACTCATGGCCTGAGCTGGAGGAGAAAGGCCTCTCATCCCTCCTTCACCATCCACCACCATCCAAGCCCATCTAAAGGACATTTATTCTACACTAATACATAATGTATATATGTGTATTTGTTTGTAAAGAAGGGCAAGACTTTTGGATTTTCTTTAAATTGAAGATGCTGAAGCTCAAAGGCGATTTGTCCAGGTTGCATAGAGCACCATAGACAGAAGAATAGGATCAAAACACTCATTGCCAAATGTGTACCTTCAGTCAATATTTCTTGAATAGCACAAGATGGCAGCATTTTTATCAATACCATAGTTAAAGCCATAAAGACAATGAATCTTGGGTAAGGACACAACTGAGAGGGTAGTAGTTAACTGTATGGTGATGAAAAGGAGCACATTTTGGATCCATTACACAATAACAGAAAATAGAATGCATTGTTGATTGAAGATGAAATGTGAGTGAGAAGAGACAGTGATGGCTCCACAGCATTTGGACTGAGTGAGTAGAGTGAAGCTGTCATTTTCACAGGAGAAATTCTGGAGGAGAGAACTGGGGAGGAGAAAGAAGATTTTGGGTGTAAAAACGGTACATTTGAGATGCATCTTAAGAAGAAAACAGAAGGCAGAGAAGGTGTAGAGGCCAGCTGGGGTAGCATACATGTCTCGTGCCGTGCTTCAGAAACATGCTATTTCAAGCCACCATCTGGCACTGCCATCCACATAGGCGTGAGTAGAGATAGAGAAGTAGACCATGCCTAGGAACTCAATTGACAAAAGAAAAAGAGTGAAGAGAATGAAAGCAAGTTGTACAGAAGATGCACTTTAAGGGTGGAGAAACACCAGAGTTGAGCGATGAAAGTGCTTCCAGAATCAGCCCATAGGGTCACACCATGGAAAGGTTAGGTGAAGATTGAGAACCAAGTTTTAGATCTTGGCAACATCTATCTTCATGAAGAGTTGACAGCAACAGCCTTGACTGAATGATTGGGTTTGAGAAGATATAAGCAGAAAAAAATAAAGACTTAAATAGATGAAGTGCAACATTTTTTTTTTTTGAGAGGATTAGAGAAACATGAAACCAATGGAGGGTCTCTTTTGTAATATGGCTGATTTCTTAGGTTGTTTGTGTACTGTTGGGGAAGTTCTCATAGAGAAGGATAGATGAATAAAGCAAGAGAAGACAGGCCTACTGCAGGGGCAAGACCTTTGGGTAGCAGAAAAAGATGGGATTGATTTCAATCCCTGGTGCAGCTTCCAATTTAACAACAACATGACTCCCAATTATTCAAATTATACCATTTGGGGATAATTTAAAACTGCATTCAAATGCAAACATTTCCTTCAATTGGATAGGATAAATTTACCAGGAGGTGGCAAAAATATTGCCTGACAGATCTTGGAAAATGAACCTGCTTTAGTGAACACAATGACTTAGCCACTCCTCCTGCTGCTGGTGTTCCCTAGCTTTTGTACACACCTCTAATTGCAGGTTATTTACATGGCAGGCTCCCACAATAGATGTGAACTCCCACAGGCAAGGCTGTTTGATATTCTTTCCTGCAGCCCCACTACTAGCAAATGTTGGGCCCAGGTGTATTCACAAATCACTTGGGAAAGAAAGGTAAAGGAACAGAATGAGAATGAGAATTGGCTCTCCCTGCCCTACTAACCTGCTCACCTTTCAAATAAGGCATGAATTTAATATTATTTTACAACTAGGCCTTAATAGAAATGTGGTAAATAAATAATATTTTCTCTTTTGCTCGTAAAAGAATAAATTTAAAAAATTTAAGCTTTCTTGAAAAACAGCTGTGTTCTTGTCAATGCCATATGCCTGATTACATTCATTGTTTATTATTTTACATATAACCAAGATAATTAGGAAAACAATTTCATAGGGTTAAATAGTCAAGGGATGGAATGGGATTTTTCAAAAAGTAATGAGCTTCCTATCAGTAGCCAAATGTAAATAAGCTTGTATGTTTTTGTGGAGAATTCAAGAATATAGTGGTCATAAAGTATTGTCATCTGTCACCCAGCTACAATTCAATCACAGTATACCAAAGACATCAATGTCCTCCTCATTGCAGTAAAGAACATGGTATGTTGTTTATCCAGAGACATGATAGCATTGGAATCAAATGTTCAGGAACAAAAATCTGAGTCTACTTACAAAGCATACTATATACCTCAGTTTCCTCATCTGCAGAACAACTACAGAGTTCCTGCTATAATCCATCTCAAATGCTCAGAACTCAGAACTTTGTCAGGCACATAGCAGGTGATCCATAGATGTTCTTATTTCTTCAGTTCAACTCTCTATTGCAGGGTCTTGTGAAAATCAGTTATGATCCATGCTTACAGATTTAAAGCAAGACTGACTTCAGAAAGAAAGACTGAGCTTACCAGGCAGAAGCCCATGGGGACTGAGGTGCTCTGATAGGGGTAGCAGCAGCCCAGCTAACTCAGTCCCCATTCTTGCACACTCGGTGCCCATCTGCCCCAGTTGGGTAACTTGCAGAAATGTTTAGAGCGACCTCATTTGTTTTCCTTTCTATTCCTGCTGCCTTCCAAAGGCCAAGAACTGCTGAAATTAAACTAAGGCAGGGACCAGGGGACAGGCCGGACCTGGGCCAGGGCCAGGAGTAATGAAGTGGAAAATGTTCACACCACAGGCAGCATTATAATGCACCTGTACAAATAGAGGGAGACCTGCCCACCTCTTTCTTCCCAGGGCCTCAACTGCCTCAGAGCCTTTTCTTTATAGCTTCACCCTTACCTTTACCTGATCAATGCTTAGGCCTACACTGAAGATAAAGATAAAAAAAAAAAAAAGAAAGAAAAAGTAAAGACAATGGAATAGAGTGATTAGAGAAAGGCAAGATTGGAAAGGAAGTTGAAGGAAGGAAGGAAGGAAGGAAGGAAGGAAGGAAGGAAGGAAGGAAGAGGAAGGAAGGAAGAAAGGAAGGAAGAAGGAAGGAAGGAAGAAGGAAGGAAGGAAGGAGAAGGAAGGAAGAAGGAAGGAAGGAAGGAAGGAAGGAGGAGGAAGGAAGGAAGGAAGGGGAAGGAAGGAGGGAGGAGAGGGAAGGGAAGGAGGAGAGAAAGAGAGAGAGAAAGAGAAAGAAAGAAAAGAAAGAAAGAAGAAAGAAAGAAAGAAAGAAAGAAAGAAAAGAAAGAAAGAAAAGAAAGAGAAGAGAAGAGAGAGAGAGAGAGAGAAGAGAGAAAGAAAAAAAGAAAGGAAAGAAAGAAAGAAAGAAGAAAGAGAAGAAGAAAGAAAGAAAGAAAGAAATAGAAAGAAAGAAAGAGAAAGAAAGAAATAAGAAAGAAAGAAAGAAAGAAAGAAAGAAAGAAAACAGAAAAAGTGGGAAAACATTGCCTGAAAGTTCTGTTGAATTCCCAAAAAGTCCTAATTGCCTACAATACTGCAAAGTCGTGTTTACTAGATGCTAGAACCTGGGAACCTCACTTTCAGACACTTTAGCTTACATCACCCAACCAACATTACTTTGTCTCATTTCACAAATGAGGAAACTGAAATTCAAGCAAACCCAAAAAATTGCAATTAAGATTATAATCCAAAGATGAGCATTCCTGTTCTATCATGAAGCAATTCAGTATCAGAATGTTGAGTGACTTTCTCTAAGTATTTTAGATGCTGAGCAGAAGCCCAGTACTCCCAAATTCACAGAACTGGGAAGCCCTGAACTGGTAAAGCAGTGAAGATGAAAGTCTTGGTTTTCCCAGTGTGTGGAGACTATCACTCTTTCAGGACAGAAAACAAAGAATAGACAAATAAACCAGCCTTTTCTCAGTGCTGTCAAGTTTCTGAAACAGAGACTCTGGTGTGTCTTTCCATCTCCCTAAGGCTGTTTCTTCCCTTTTAAGTAAAAATCTGTGCACATTAACAGAGAAATGCATGTCTTATAACCTGAAGAAATATTGTTTATGAAATTTGATGTTCCTCTTAAGTTGGATGCAAAGTCATTCCCGATGCCTGTTGATGGTGCCAACTCAAACTTTCCTTGACACCCTGAAGAGAAAAAGCAAAGGCCAAAAGTGAAGAACACTTACTATTCATGACCCCTTTATCAGAGCAGGATCTCCTGCCAATAGCCATCTTTTCTCACATAACTGGTGAGATGGTTCAAAGAGCAATAGGATGTGAAAAGACATCTACCCGAGGATGTAAGCTTCAGTGTAATACTAACTCCCTGTCAGCTCCTTCTAGACCCAAATGTGGCTGTTTACTGACATGAAGCCTTTTTGGTATATTATCAAAAATCACCTATTGAGTTTTCACATATTTGAGAGCATCAATATGTTTCATTATTACCATTTTCAAGGTTCAGTCACCTTTCCACACCAAGCTTGATCCCCTCCAAATGTCAAGTGCTTGATGTGGGAGTTCAAGGATCAAAGTGACCTCAATTTTCAAGTGAGTGTTTTAGTTATTTCACAAAAACTCAACTTCACTGAAGTCAATTCCAACTGCTTTTGGGGATAGTGGTATTTTTCTGACTGTATTTTTCTGACTTTTTCCCTGTTATTGTTTTTAGCAGGGAGGACATTTAAATTTTTACTGTGTAAATATTGTCTCACTTTTTTTTTCAACATACTAGTACTGTCTCTGTACTAGGTATTGGATAGAACTGGGAACTCACTACTCTAGAGAAGACCCTCGAATAAAACACAGATCACATCACATTTGTAATGCTTGAGACATTAGAAGTTGGTAGAAAGGGAAGAGTGGAAAATCTGTTCCCTGTAGTTCTACAAGTGAGAAGCTAAGCTAGATTTAAATTTCATCAAGTATGATCTTTCAACTCCTATGTTCATCATAACACTATTTACAATAGCCAGAATCTGTATACAATCCAGTGCCCAACAATAGATGAGTGACTAAAAACTGTGGTACATCTACACAATGAATTGTATAGCCACTAGGAAAATGCATCTATTAGGAAAAATGAAGTCATGAATTTTGCCTATACATTTATGGGAATAGAGATTATTATGCTGAGTGAAATGAATCAGAGGAAGAGGGATATACATAGTCTCACTCATCTGTGAGATATAAAAAAATAAAAGAGTATGGTAATAATATCCAGGGACCACAGAAATGAGGGCTGGGAAGATCAGCCCATGATATAAATCTTGCCACAAAGAGTGGTGAGTGCAGTTAGAGCACTAACTGTACTGACAACTACTATGACAACGATAGTTGAACTGAACACTCTGGACAAGAATCTGGTACTGAAAGGGGGATAAAGTGATATACATGGTACCCCTTCATTGACAATAGTGTAAATCACAATGCCAAATAGGAAAAAGAGTAAGAGATAAGTAGAATGACTGTTCCAGGAATAGGCAGGGGGTGGGAAGTGGGGGATATTGGTGGCAGGAAGGTTGCACTGGTGAAGGGCAGTGTACATTCTGAAACCCAACTATGAACATCTCTGTAACCACAGTGCTTAAATAAATTATTTTTTTATAAAAGGATAATACTTCAGCAGAACAATGGCCCCTCACTAAATAGCCCAAACTTCAAGCATCCTTCATCTTCAGGATGATAAAGGCCCAACTACACAAGGAATTTCCCTCTACTGAGTACTTAGTTTTAACCCTAGAACAGAAACCTAATAAGATATAATATGATCATGTAATAATTTCACCAGGATCTACTCAGCAAGAACACTTTACATTCTTGTTGATCAAGCTGAATTTAGTGAAGTTCAGTCCTACAATGGGAAGATGACATGTTTCTTAAGACTGAAGGTAAGCTGTCATCATTTTAATCTCTATATCAGCATTTTAAGCTCTACCTCCCCACAGCAGCTGACTCCTATATGTCTATATGACTCACATGGTCATGGTCAGCATCTCTCCAGGAAAACTTTACTGATTCCTGAGACTAGGTCATCAATGGCAAGCCTCCTGTACCCCCAAGTAGAACCCCTTATTCATTTGCTGCTTTGCTCTCCTAGACTGATCTTCAAAGCAGAGTGTGACTCATATTCTTTCTGAACACTTTCATATACTGGAACACAGGAAGTCTTCTGCTGATATAAGCTGAGTGGATGGATCCAAGAGTGTATAGTTCTCTCTATTAGGGATGAATTTCCTTTGGTAGAGTTTAAAGTTCTAAGGACAAGGCTATGTTACTGATCAAGAACTAAAATAATGCAAGGCTCTTGGAGAGGAATGTTGAAACCAAAGAGCAGATTGGTGCCAAATGAAAAAGATAAGGGAAAGAATTCATATTATATATACATTTATTCAGATTTCTCTGCTCTTTGGAATTCCACCTGACATCTAGAAGATCTACAAGAGTAGTAGATGACTGCAAGATTGTTCAGGCAATCCAGCTGTTCCTGTAAGGGGCTTGTTCAAACCACACTTTCTGTAGAGTGGTTGTTCCATGGCAGGGAGAATGTTCTGGGCTTGTACTCAGTAGGATGGGAAGTAAGTCTACTCCTTGGGAGAAGAACAGTTTTCAACTCCCAGACAAAAACTCCAAACACTTCTCTGGTTTATTTTAGAGGTAGAATTTCCAAAGATTGAGCTATCTTGAATTATAGCATTTTAGGTTATTTTGTAAAATCAAAATACTTCTTGTTTTCACTGAGAACCCACTCAATCCAGATGATAGATAGCATGTCCACTTGAGAATAGACAAATCTAGGGCTGGAGAGATAGCATGGAGGTGGGGCGTTTGCCTTTCATGCAGAAGGACGGTGGTTTGAATCCTGGCATCCCATATGGTCCCCTTGAGCCTGCCAGGAGCGATTTCTGAGTGTAGAGCCAGGAGTAACCCCTGAGTGCTGCCGGGTGTAATCCACCCCCCAAAAAAAGAATAGACAAGTCTTAGGGCCAGAGAGATAGTACAAAAGTTAAGGTGCACAAAGCCTACATGTAGTCAACCCTGGTTTAATCCCTAGAACCACATGGTGTCCTGAACATCATCGGTTGCAGCTATGCCAGGGTAACACTAGTGTCCCTGGCACCACAGGACCCAAGGACCTCAGCATCCCAGAGCCCTCTCACTGAATGTCATGCCTGGTTTGTCAAGAAACACTCACAGGACCCCCAGACCTCATGAGCAACACTTGGGAGGACCCCCCCAAAAAGTATCTTACATGAATATGTCTTAGAAGTACTACTTAAATATCACTGAATGGTTTCTGCTTTAAACAGTTAGTTTCTCTGATAAAATAGGCAGCAATTTGGAAGTAGAGGGAAGAATACCAAGGGGGTTAAATGGCATAAAGAGATTCCACAAAAGTTTAAGTGTAAAAGACAAGAAGCTCGTATAAACCCACTATTATCTAGGATGGTGAGAGAGCTATGAAACACACATTGATTCACAGGATTGAGCTTGAAAAGGATAGAAATACTCAAGACAGATTGAAAGGCGAAATCCAATGACTTGTCAAAAGACAAAAAGATAAACTATCACAGAAAGTTTAAAATTATAGAAATCCAACATTTTATTTGGATAAAGAGAAAGCAGAACAATCAGTACTAGAGCAGATTTCTAGAGAGGGGAAAATAGTAACAAGCATTTACTAGTGAAGAAAATTTACAATTCTGAATGAAAACATAATAGTAACACATTCAAAATAAAAATGACAAACGATTTTTTAAAATATTAGCAAAAATAAATGAATATTTTAGATGCTTACTAAAGTTTGTCTTATATAACTTGTTGGGGTCTTTTTGTTGTTTGATTTTTTTGGTTTTTTGGGTCACACTTAGCAGCACTCAAGGATTACTCCTGGCTCTAAGCTCAGAAATCACTCCTGGCAGGCTCGGGGGACCATATGGGATGCCGAGATTCAAACCGCCATCCTTCTGCATGCAAGGCAAATGCCCTAGCTCCATGCTATTTCTCTGGCTCCCTATAACTTATTGTTTTTAATAAGAAAATCAAGTACATATTTTCACTTTTTAGGAAATAGCTTTTATAAGAAGTTTTCTTCATTCTAGATAGTGATGAGAATCAGAATCTAGGAAAGAACAAAGACTAAAATTAATCAATTTGAATATAGAAATAAATTATATTATTTCAAATATAAATATAAAGGGTAGGTCTTTGGGATAAAATTACTCATAAGTATAAACTTGAAATAAATGAACTTAAGAAAAATTAGCAATTATTTTTTTTTTTTTGTGGTTTTTGGGTCACACCCGGCAGTGCTCAGGGGTTATTCCTGGCTCCAGGCTCAGAAATTGCTCCTGGCAGGCACGGGGGACCATATGGGACGCCGGGATTTGAACCGATGACCTCCTACATGAAAGGCAAACGCCTTACCTCCATGCTATCTCTCCAGCCCCAATTAACAATTCTAATACATAAAGCAAATATAGATATTAAAGAGCACTATATATTAGTGTGTACTGATACTCTGAAAGTTTTAATTAACTTAGATAATTTTGGGAGAAATATAAATTATAAAAATTGGTTCAACAAGGAGAAAAATCATGCATATCTCAATATATGCTATACATATCAAATACATAGTTATATATAATCTATGCATATAAAATATAATTATATTCATTTGTTATATGCACATAACAATATATGCATATGTCAATAATCAAAGAAAAAGAATCTTGTGGGTCATCCTCACTGTCTATCCCAGAATCTTGGACTTTCTATGAAAAATCTAGTATCCTTTAAGAAAAGAAATTGACATGATATCCTGAAATTTTAAAGAAATTATAAAACAAGAAAACAGAGAAAGCTATCTCACTTATTTTATAAGTCTTTATAGTAAAGTATGAAAGTTAATATAAAAGTCAGGTAGTAATAGGTAACCTTTGTAGTGCTTGTGAACATTCTAAACAAAATGATATTGGATTGCATTTAATAATGATATATGAAAAATAGTCCATCATGTTTATCAGAGGAATGAAAAGGATTCTAAAGTTCATCTTGAAGATATAAAAGGGGGAAATGCAAAGACAATTTAGACAACAAAAATAATGATGATGAACTACCCTTAAGAGCCTTTAAAACAGCACAAGATCATAAAAAAATATAGTGCAATGCCTATATTTCTTAAATGCATACAGAATATAGCAAACACAAGATATAAAGCCAGTTTTACATACAAATAGAATGAATAATCATGACATCACAAATTCACAAAGAGGGAGTTGGAGCAGTAACAAAGAGATAAGCACTTGCCTGACAAGCTGACAACCGGGGTTTGAGTCCCTGCATCTCATTAGGTCCCCTGAGCATTGCCAGGAGTGATACCTATGCACAGAGTTTGGAGTAACCCCTGAGCACCACCAGGTGTGGCCCAAAAAACAAACAAATCAAATTTACAGAGAAATGAAAGAGAAAAAAGATTAGTCCAGAGAAGAAACCAGAGCCACCTTTAAATCACTGAGCCTTTTGGGGCCAGAGTGGTAGCAAAGTGATAGGGCATTTGCTTTGCATGCAGCTGACCCAGGACGGATGAGGGTTTGATCCCTAGCATCCCAGGAACGATTTCAGTGCAGAGTCAGGAGTAACCCCTGAGTGCTGCTGGGTGTGGCCCAAATAACATTTAATTAATTAATTAATTAATTAATAAACAAAGAAATAAATCGCTGAGCCTTCTTGGCTGAAAGAGCAATCTTCTTCCAAATGGATTAGTTTTCCCATCAAAAGTCAAATTTAGAATGATTAGGTTCAGGGAAGGAGAGTTCTGTTCAACAAGTGAAAAAAGAATTACACATGGATGTACACGGAATCTATTATGCTGAGTGAAATAAGTCAGAGAGAGAGAGAAAAACGCAGAATGGTCTCACTCATCTATGGGTTTTAAGAAAAATGAAAGACACCCTTGTAATAATAATTTTCAGACACAAAAGAGAAAAGAGCTGGAAGTTCCAGCTCACCTCAGGAAGCTCACCACAAAGAGTGATGAGTTTAGTTAGGGAAATAACTACATTTTGAACTGTCCTAATAATGAGAATGTATGAGGAAAATGGAGAGCCTGTCTAGAGTACAGGCGGGGGTCGGGTGGGGAGGAAGGAGACTTGGGACATTGGTGGTGGGAATGTTGCACTGGTGATGGGTGGTGTTCTTTACATGACTGAAACCCAAACACAATCATGTATGTAATTAAGGTGTTTAAATAAATTAAAAAAAAAAAGAAAAAAGAATTACAGCTCTCAGCCTCATTTAAAGAAAGTCAGAGCCTTCTCCCTTCAGTACATATAAGATTGGCTACTTGATCTGTGGGATACATGGCAAATAAAGACATTCAAGATGGTCGATGCACAGCGTTGTTACACACATGATTGAAGGATAGAATGTAACGTGCAAATCCTAGATGTGAGTTTTTTCTTTATAGGGAGGATACTTGGGGTAGTTATGGTGATGTGGCTCTCGGTACAAAACTGATCAGCAGACTGTCTTTCACTTTACATTAAGTGATAACAACCAACCTCCTCATACTCACATTACCATCAGAATTAATAGCTACAACAGACACCCTCATTTTCAGATATGTCTCCCTCCCTATTGAACTGCTTTAAACTGTGCCGGTGAAGGGTGCTTGCTCATTATGTGTTGCTGAAATAACAGATATTATTTTGCTTCATACAACTTTATTGTTGCACAACATGTCCACACACACGAGCTCCCTTTTCACCCTCAGAGAAAAAATATAATTTTCCCTATTTTCCCTGGAAATCAGAACCAGTGAAGTTCAGATAGGACCAAGATGCACAGAAAGTGGATACCTCCAGGCCATGTGAAGCTCATTTATTAAGTACTGTTGTCCATTCTTCCATCACCTCAGTGCCTGCTCTGTAAATACCTGTGGGGCCTGGGGATCTCACAGCTCCTGACCTTAGTACCTCATGTGTTAGTGGAAACCCTGCCAATTAGCCATGACTCCCATAAAATGAGTCCAGTTGAAACTATAGAAGTGCATACAGAGAACAAAAGTAGCAAAGAAGGCTGAACTTAAGCTAAAGTGGCCATGGAAAGCTTTACCGGAAAAGCAGATGCCTAGCAGGCTCTAAGGGTGACATGGAGTGTTTCCTGTCACTTAGCTGAATTGAACACACACAAAGACAGGCATTGGCTTCTCTGGGTTCTCACAGTAAGTTTGTAGCCTCAAAAATTAGATTTATTTGTCTCATGAATGGGAACTGTATGCCACAGGGAAATATCTGTAGGAACCAGCTTCCCTTGAATGTAAGCCTAGATTAGAACAGGACAGGAGTGGGCCACACTCAGAAGCTCACGGAAAATTTCTGCACTCTATGTGTCTCCTAAGATTGCATTTCCTTGGACAGCACCATCACTGGGCCATGTCAGTGCCCTTCCCAGATCCTATTTCTAGATGATAATCAAAGTAGTAGGATCTGTCTTGGGCCATCATCCCACAGGTATGGAAATATGTGTGTCTTATCTCCCACTGCTTCCTCTTACTCTGTGAGGAAGGTAAGAGGCCTGCCTAAGATTCAGAGAAATGGCCTCTTAGTCTTAGATAACTTCATTTTTGAACTTCAATTTGCCTCCCGGCAAATCGTGACTGATAGTGTGTGCTGCCTGTCTACTAATCTTAATAACCTGCCTGGGATATCACCTGGGGAACTCCAGCTCCACAATAGATTTCTATCAGATACAAATCCCTATTGGCCAACAGGGATTGCTTGCAATAATGAGTTTAAATCAGATAGTAAGAAAATAGCCTAAGTGTCCACAGTAGCATTTATTGTATTATTAAAAGTATTATAGCTATGAAGATAGGTGGTTGCATTTTAGCTTTGACTCTGCCTCTTCTAGGCTTGGTGACCTTTGTCCTCAACTTCCTTCTCTAAAAAATGAGTACCAGGTTACTTATACCTTACAGAACTATTCTGAGCATGAAAAAAAATAGTTAGATAGTTTTCTTAATTTATAATATGTGACAGATCTATCGACTTTTACTGCTGTCAATGAAATTATATAATAAAATTATTATACAAGGAGGACATTAATATGCTATTAGAATGACAATCCTTATCGCCTATGTGGGGGTCTATGTTACTTCTTAGGAAATACACAGTGCCACTGAGACAGGATGAATTTGAAAATTACATACAAATTTGGTCTAAAGAAAAATCACAGGGGTTACGGTGGTTACCTTCCATGTAGACAACTAGCTGATCTCACTTCTGTCTTCAAACTGCTAATTGTCCCCAGCACAAGTAAGAATATTTACTACCATGAGCCCATGGTAAGCACTGAGAATAGTCAAGTGTAGTCTAAAATATAAAAAGTCACTTCACTCATTTAAAATCAGATTTTTATTGGTATTGTTGCATGATTTCTCTCACACTTTGCATATTAACCCTTTGGTAATGTATGATTTGCAAATACCTCTCCTATTTAGTAGGAGATCTTTACATATTTATTGTGCAGAAGTAATCTAATACTATTTGTTATTTTTCATTATTTTGCCAATATAAGTCTAATTGACATAGACATTGCTGAGATATCCTGTAAGTCACAGAGTTTATAAAATATGGATCTTTTTTCTGTGCACATTATGGGATTGCAGTATTAACCAAGGATGAAATACAAGACACAGACCAGGCTAAATAGAGTCAATTTTATAAAGTAGAACAGGTTCTGGAAAGTTATAGTACAGGGTAAGAGTTTATATCTTGCATGTGATAAATTAATTCAATCCCCAGTACCACATATAGTCTCTACCCAGTGCCACCAGTAGTGACTTCTTTCCACTGAATACAGTTCCAGGAGTAGCCCCTGAGTACTGCCTGGTATGACCCAATACTTGCCCTATTCCCTCCTCAAAAAAATGGGTAGAGCAGAATAACTGTTTTGAGGCAGGATCAAATGGAGAAATTGAGGAAGAGATATTATAGTGCAGTTGTATTTTCTAGGTGCCTTAATCTTTCTATTTGTGCAAAAGCACTTGAAGACTTTCCTTACCTTTTTCTTGTTTCCAACCACAAATGTGCACCACATGTTCAGGCATTTTTTTTTTCAGGATTCCATAAGTCCTGAAGATACTATCCTTTTATGCCTACATAATTGTAAATGAGCATCCAGGTCAACTCAATTCCACTTCAACAGCAGCACAAACTATGCATTAACACTACTTACTCTAAGGGAGGAATGCTGGGAATACCAATACCTTTCAACTCTGCTATTCTCCACAACCCCAGCACACCTGGAATCTGAAAATAGATATGGCTGGCATTTTGCAAAAGCTGAACTGATTCTATTATCCTAGTGAAGTTCACTAAATCATCATGTAAAGTCCAGGTCACTACTTCTCAATGTCTGTGGTAAAGGATCAAGTTTTTATTCTCCATCCAAGGTCAAATGGGACTTTAAAATCATTTTTTAAAAATCACATAATTGAACACCAGAGAAGAGTCAAATAGTTCTTTTCATTTTTGTACTTAATTAAACAAGGACCCGAAACAAATTGTAGAATAACCCCAGCCTGTCAGCTGGTCACCCACTCATACTTTATGTAACTCTAATCTATATGAGTCCCAAAATGTCATTAGCTAAAAATCTCAAAATGATAAGGGAAATTAATCAATGTTTTATAAGGCATTTAATAATGATGTTGATAAATTTTTGCAAATGCCTCTTATGTGGGAAGTACTGTTGATGATTCAGATCTAGCTTAATGATCTTTTATTGAGGAAACTGCTCTTAAATGGAAGAGACTGATTCTATATGCAGAACTTGGTTCTTTGTGTCCACTGCTTGAGTGGAAGGAGAGAAAGCATTAGCAATAAAAAGGAGAGAGAGAGGCTCTGGAAGTCAGACAGTGCTATATATAATCTCTGCACTATTACCATCTACATGGAAAATGGGGGAGGGGTGTCACTCAGACCTTTCAGATCTACTACAATCTCCCAATCTGGAACAGGACTGCCATACCTGGGATAATAGTTTTAACTCTATGATGACTTGCATTGGTGCTACATTTTAAAACAGGTATTGTGTAGTTTGCTACGGGTTTAAATAAAGAATACTGATGAGAGAACAGTTCTGATGAGACCTCAGGTTTCAGGATAAAGAACCACTGAAAAATGAGAGTTGCTTGTCTGAGGGAGAAACATTTCAGAGCACATGAATGCTCTGGCTTCAATATAATAGACCTATGACAAAATAATAGGCATTAGTTAGGGGTGGGGGTTGTTCCAGAGTCTGAAAACAGGACATGAGATAGATTTTGGCTCAAAAGAAGGTCCTGGAAGTTGGCCTTTCAAAGATGGAAGGAGCTGACTTGAGTGGTATAAACTGTCTGATGTATAAATCCTGTGCCACTTGTCATGGAAGCCTGCAATGGGTGAGCCTAGCATGAGAGACATTTGATGTAAGTGATCTCAAGGGAGTTTTGAACTTCTCTTTACAACTCTAATGTTCCATAAAACAACATTCTTAATAACGTTGAAAAGAAACTCAATCTACTCATTTGAAATATAGGATGAGAACACTGTAAGATGTCTTTCAACCTATCATAACTACTACAAGAAGCACTAAACAGAGTTTCTCCTGTTTCTTTCATTTGGCAAGATCTGATGTCTGAAACAGCTCTGCACACTGTCTTGATACAACTCTGGAAGATAAGGTGTTATAACTTCCAACTTAGGGATAAAGCAGAAGTACAGAAACATTTATAGTTAAGACACCCCCCCCCATAAATTAGAGATCTGGGATTTAATCAAATGTATTTCCCATTTCCAAATTCTTTTCTTTCTCTCAGCCTTCTCCCATTCTTTCATAAACTTGATGCCTTTATCACAAATGACCATCCCTTCCCTAGCATCTAGAGGCTTGTGAGGGTCAGCAGTGGCAAGAAATTGCAAATTCTCAACAGTAGCAATGATCTTCCTTCATCCCTCCTGCCTCTTTCCTATAGATATCTTCCTTACATGTCTACTAACAGATGTTATGTTCAAGCTGCTGGACAAGAGTCATTAATAATATATTCTCTGAAGGTTTAAGGATTTGTGCTGAAGAACAATTCTGCATGTTTGGTGGTGCAAAGATAAAAATGGTTTTAGTGCAGAATGATCAATGACTCGCTCAGGTGAATGGGATGGCTAGAGAAGACTTCCCAGAGGAGTAACATAAGCTAGGTATGGAAGAAGGATTGACAATAAACTTTTCAGATAGATGCTTCTAGGAGAGTTTGAACAGGTACAAAAGAGCATAAGAAGAAAAAGGACCAATTACAAAGTCATGGAAATGGAATAGCATATTGTTTTTGTGGAGGTGAGTATGGGAGGTCAGAGGGTCAGAAACAGTGGAGAATGAAGCTAAAGAGGCCAGAAGAGATCAGTAGGAATCTGACAGCTTTACACTAACTGAAGGAGCTTTGATTTTTATCTTGAGAGCTGTGGAAAATCTCTTAATGAGGTCAGTCAAAGAAGAGCCATGTTCAGGGTATTAGAACTAGCACTTGAGTATCAGAATTTAGCACAGGGAGGGAAAGGTTGGTACTTCTCTGTTTCTTTCCTCTCTCATGTCCCAGATCTAGTCTCAGCTGTTTGCTGCCATACTTTGTAGGACTGGTGGTTGGTTCCAGCTGATGCACCCCTGGGTTCCCTTGAGTTAGACTTCAGGGTTACAACAAGAAGAAGCACCTATGAAAAAGGGAGATGGCAGAAGGAGCACTAAGTTTTCTTTCTTGTTTCCTCCCTGCTTCTACATGGCCTTTTTGCTTTTTCTTCTTGAGCATGAGAGATATAACTGGGCTACCATATCTATAGTTCTACTTCTATCATTTCAGTCTTAGAATCTTCATCTCTAACAGTCTCTAGGTATTGCAATCTCTGGTTGCCTCCACCTCCCTTGCTACTTCCATTAACCTGCTGCCTCACCTACTCCTGCAGTCTCTTTATCATGGACTCTTTCACTGGACCATATGAAGTGAGCTCTGCTCCCTAACATGGCCCTGGTTAGATAGAGGGCTGAAGGGAGGCAAGTCTCCCTGGCAGTGATCTGAGAGAGGATTACAGGAGAAGTAGGGTGAAGAAAATGCAGCAGAGTAGAGAGAGTAGAGTGCCAAGTTCTGCACTTCAATTTCAGCTAGTTTAGGGGACTAGATGCTACATGATGGAATGGAATATAGGGTTCTACCCACAGTAGAGAATTCAGGTGGAAAAACAGTTCCAGAAAATTGCTGAGATCACGCTGATTAGACAAATTTGAGGGGCCAGTGGAACTCAAACACGATACCCAGTGGACCAAAGATCCTTTCTGAAGGCTGATCCCATACATCAAGAGCACAGAACTGGCAGTTTAGATCTAAAGACTACAGAGAAATGCAGTACATGTGCCACAAAACCATCCTATTGGTCCTTTCTTAATAATTACTAATGTATAAGTTAGATAAATATATCTGTTCGGGAGCTATCAGAATGGACACTGATATATCGATTATTTTTCTCCACTTAAAGGCAAGGATTTGTTTTTGAAATCCACCATTTTCCTTAGTTTTCCATTTAGTCATGCCTATTTTTCACCAGCAGATTGTTTGCTGGGAAAAGGGACAAAAACAGCAACAGATGTCTTTGTTTTGGGGTTTTGCAAAACTCTCTGGTTAAGATAACACTTTCAATTAAAGAAATTATATCATCCAAATACCATATGCCAAAAAGGCCTCATTTGCAAAAGATCACCTGCTTCAGAAATTGAAGAGTCCTCTGGAACCATATCTCTGTAATTCAGTTGGGCTTCTGATCAAACAGATGCCTTTCTTCCCTCTGAAATCTCCAAGTTTTAGTCCACAAACCTGAAATCAAGAGATTCTCTGACATGCATCATCTCATATGTACTCAGAATGGCTCTGTAGACATTCCTCATCTTTATGAGTTCATAGACACAAACACACACACACACACACACATACATACAAGCATACACACACCTCCATCTTCCATGGGTGCTATTTGTTGGCTATCAGGGCCGAGCACAATTTAAATCTAATTAGCAAATAATTGTGAAATAATACAATCATTTCTTTTCTTCTTCCTTCTTTCATCTTTGTTTCTTCTAAGCATCACATTTTTAGACTTCTGTGTTATAGTAGTTGCTAAGAAATGAAAGTACAAAGTTAAACAAATTCAGTGTCCTCAGGACACCCACAGGCTAGAAGAGAGATGTCCAACTAAAAGGAAAGTCCAAATCTAGGAAGAATATGAACTTTTGAGGGCCAAAAACAAAACTTAATTCCCTTTTCGCACAATACCAGGAACTTAGTAAGCATTCCTAAGTGTCTATTGAATGGAATGTTGAATAAAGGTACATTCTGCCAGGTCAACCCAGAACTACATTACATAAATACAGAGGAAAACTTGTTGAATTTGCAAGTGAGGGTGAGGTGACAAGGACTAATGGAGTAGTAGCGTATATCCTGAGTGCTAGAAAAGTATGGGAGAAATATGATAGGGGGCTGAATTAAATGTGATAGGGGATCTAACTAAAGCATGGTATTGCTTATAAAGTGCCAGTCAGCTAGAAGAGTCAAGTTTGGACACAGTGTCAGGTGAAAGGAAGACTGGATAGGATCCAAGTCTTACTGAAGATCTTTGATGTCTACTTGAGTCTGGACTTTATTAGCTCCCTGGGGAACCATGAAAGACCATGACAAATATAAAAGTGTGTCACTAAGCTCCAAAGCCTTATCCCACTTTACCTTGTGTTATGAATGTTAGGTAAAATTCTCATACTCCCTATTTAACTGCATGTGATAGCTAAACATGAATTTGGAATCAAAGAATTTATGAGGTTCCTAAATGTGCACTTTTTGCACATCCAGAACCTTTCTCCCCACTCCTCTTTCAAACTCTGCATCTCAACTGATATTATAAAGAAAATCAGTTGTTCTCCCATCTCCTCTGATTGTTGGTTGTAGTCAATGGAAGCAAACAGTTAGTCAGAAAATATTGGCAAATGAAGTCAGCTCTTTGTTTCCCTAGCTCCTTTGTCAGCAGTAGCTGCTGACTGCATTCTATCGAAAGCTCCTGAGAGGTGGCCTATTCTCTCTGGTTACCCTCTTCAGGTTCCATAACTACTTCTTTTTCTCACTCCTAAAGACCTGTGCATATCAAAAAAAAAATCTTCTCTGTTTCTAGCTTTTGTATCTAGTACTTTTTTTTTCTAGTTATGTCTTAAACACTATAAATAATTGTTGTCCTTAAATAGCCCAGTCTGAATGTGCTAAGATACTTATGCAAACACCTGCCACATGGCAAACACACTTTTAATGCTTTCCACACCTTTCCCATGTAATCCCTCACATAAGGTTTTAGACACATATTACTATTCTATTTCTAGGTTTTAAAAATAGTTGAAAGTCACAAATTGTGAGTAAGGATTATCTATTAAGATTGGAATCCTTGTTTATATCTGGTAGTCCCTGGACTGAATTTATGAGTAACTACCAAGTTGTGACTGCTAAATAATAAAAGGAGTGTTAGGAATCACTGGGCTTTTTAAAGGTAGTAACAGTGCCTTTGGAGTGATACAAAATAGAATTAAATTTTTAATTCAACCAACTGAGATTTATCTCAGGTATGCAAGGCTGGTTCAACACTCAAAATAAATTAATTTACCTATCACATAAACAGATGGAAGCAGAAAAACTACATGATCATATCAGCAGATAAAGAAAAATATTTGATTAATGAAAACATTTACTTATGACCAAATTCTCTATAAACTAGAGGAAAACATTCTCAAAGTAATAAAGATGATTTACCCAAAATTCAAATGACATGATAGTTAATGGTCAGAAACTTGAAATTTCCCACAAAATCAACTACAAAGCAAAATTTCCCCTCTCAACATTTCTTTGCAACATTATATTGGAAGCTTTTCCTAAAGCAACAAAGCACAAAAGAAATAAAGTAATTCAGAAGCTATAGCACAGCTATGTAGAACATTTGCCTTGCATGTGGCTGACCCTGGTTGGACATGGTTCCTGGCCTCATATGGTCCCCAGAGCCTGCCAGGGGTGATTTCTGAGCACAGAGCCAGGAGTAATCTCTGAACTCTGCCAGGTGTGGTCCAAAAATCAAATAAAAAAATAAATAATTTAAAAAAAAGAAGTAAAGTAATACAACATATGAAGCCATGAAACTGCCTCTGTTCATATATGACCTAATTGTCTCTGTATACAGTTTAGAAGAACCAACAACCAAAAATAATGATTATAGAAAGATTATAGATGCAAAATTAATATACAAATAAACTGCAGGGGCTGGAGCGATGATGCGGCAGTAGGCGTTTGCCTTACAAGCAGCTGACCCAGGACTGACAAGGGATCAATGTCCTGGCGTCCCATATGGTCCCTCAAGCCAGGAGCAATTTCTGAGCATATCGCCAGGAGTAACCCCTAAAGGTCACCGGGTGTGGCCCAAAATCAAAAACAAACAAACAAACAAAACCTGCATTACAAAAATTAAAAATCAAAAATACAATATCTATTACATAAACATCTTCACAAAATATTTAGGTATAGATCTAACAAAATAAGTAAGTTTAGCTTATATAATAAAAACTATAGTACTCTTATTAATTGATTTAAATAAATCATGAACATTTCATGTTCATTAACAGAGTTATTATTGTCAAATAGTCAAAATGTTTTTTGTTGATTCAAAACAGTTCTAATAAAAGTCGTGTTTAAATATAAGAAAAAATATCATGAAGAATATTTAAAGAAGCAAAATTTCCAAAAAGGCCAATGCACTACTGAGAAAAGGAGCAAAGTTAGAAGACCAGTGCTGGGGCCGGGCGGTGGCGCTGGAGGTAAGGTGCCTGCCTTGCCTGCGCTAGCCTAGGACGGACCGAGGTTCGATCCCCCGGCGTCCCATATGGTCCCCCAAGAAGCCAGGAGCAACTTCTGAGCGCAAAAGCCAGGAGTAACCCCTGAGCCTCACAGGGTGTGGCCCAAAAACCAAAAAAAAAAAAAAAAAAAAGAAGACCAGTGCTGTGAAACTTTAAGTTTTTTCTGTAAACCTTCAATAATCAAGACATTGTGTTGAAAGATAAACAAAAAGATCAACAGGACAGAATAGAGAGCTCAAAAATAAATCCACAACTGATCTTCAAAAGGTGTAAAGACAATACCATGGAGCATAGATTATCTCTTGTGTCCATTGGGGCTAGAATAACTGCACACTCATATGCCAAAAAAAAATACACACAGACCTTATACCTGTCATAAAAACTAACTCAAAATATCTTCTTAACTTACATATGAAATAGAAATTACAAGACTCCTAGAAGATAACATAAGAGAAAACCTAAATGACTTGATTATAGTAATGGTTTTTTAGCTACAGTGCCAAATTCATGAAGAATAATTAAAAACAGAACTTCATTGACATTTGAAAATTCAATTTGCAAAAGACAATGCCAAGAGAATGAAAAGAGAAGTCTTAGAGGAAGAAGAGGATATATCTACAGTTACTTCTGATAAAGGACTCATCCAAAACAATATGAAAAACTCTAAAAACTCAACAATTGAGAAAACAATCCAATATTCAAAATGAATTGCAATCTTTACAGATTTACCAATGAAAATATACAGATAGCAAATAAACATATAAAACATGTTTCACATCATTACATGTATTGGGGATATGCCAATTAAAATGATAGGAAACTACTAACACCTATTAAAAGGCAAATATTTGGATCTTTTACAATACCAATTGCTGCTGAGGTTGTGAGCCAATCAAAACTCGATTTTACTTCTGGTCAGAATCCTACTTTAGGAGAGAATTTTCATATAAAATCACACATATTTTTATCATATGAGCAAGCAACAAGCTTCTTGGTTTTTGCCCAAGGATGATGAAACTTATGTCCTCACAAGGATCTACAAATGGGTGTCTATGTTAGTTTTGTTCATAAAGGCCCAAACCTGAAGGCAATCAAAATGTCCTTTGGCAGGGAATGAGTAATAAAGTATGGAGAACCTACAAAATAATATATTTTTCGGGATTAAAAGCAATTGAGCAATTAAGCTAAGAAAAGACACTAAGGAATCTTAAATCCATTTTGCTTTGTGAAAGGTCAGTCCAAAATGTATATACTATATGATTCCAACTAGTAACAAACATGCTTAAGATACACACTATGGAGACATTTTAAAAAAAATCATTGGTTGCAAGAGTGGAGGAGAGAAAAATGAATAAGCACAGCATGTAATATTTTAGGAAGTGAAAATACTCTATGATATTATAATGATAGCTAGATGTCATACATTTGTCAAAACTCACAGAATACAGTACCAAGAGTGAAAGTTTATATAAACTAGGGACTTTGAGTGATATTTGTGTCAGGGTAGAATCGCCATTTTTAAATGAATGTACCAATTTAATAAGTGATGTCTTAATGTAGGGCTTTTAGTAGTGTTTTAGGCGTACATGAATCTGTACCTCACTCAATTTTGCTACAAACCTACAACTCCTATGAAGATTAAAGACTTTTGAAATAAATTCACTTCCCAGTCAGTGCACACTACTAGATCTCTTAGTCTTATGTAGACGTTCCTTATGTAGACGTTCAATTGCCATACCTATTACACAGTGATTCTAAGGGTTAAACGAGATAATTTCTCTCAGTCCTCAGATTTATATTATCAATTCAAATAGAAATATATGGCTATGTAGCTTTTATACTTATATATACTGATATAATTAGTAGATTAGAGCTCAGAACAGTATGTAAATTTCCTCTGATAAATCAAAACTACACACACACACACACACACACACACACACACACACACACACACACACACTTCTTCCTCACTAAATTACCAGTATTGAAACTTCCTGTTTAGAAGAATCCTGTTCTTTCACTTGGCCAACTCAACAGTTCTTGGTGGACACTGCAGAGAAAAGGGATGTGCTAAGAGGCGAGGGATGGGGAAGCTACTTTTATACCCTTTGTCTCATGTAATTCTCACAAGTGCATGCCGTGTGAAAATGGCAGCAATCCCCTGTTCACTGGTGAACTGGATGAAGTTGCAAGACGTTTAAATATTGTGCTCAAAGTCATGGGACTGGGACAGTGGAACCGAGATCTGAGTCCAGATCTCCTCCCAGCCACCCCAACAGTCATTGTCAAAACCACATCCTGCAGCCTGATCTGTCCCATCTTCCACTTTGCTGCCTGTTTTCCTCCCTCCCTAAGCTCAAACTTCTTCTCCCTCTGGAAGCAAAAAACCATTCCAGGACACGTGGTGGTTACTCACTCCGGAGTGAGCCACGGGTCTTTCCTGGCTGGCTTTGCCAACTCTTCCCTCCCCATTGTTTCACGGGGAGGCGATAGGGCCACGGGGATGGAATTCCAAAAAAGAACGTTGTGGGTACAAAGCTGGAGAAAGCTCAGACAATAGGAGGAAATGGTGAAAGATTCCCTTTCATCTGCTAAAGGCTGCTGGTTCTCTCCCAAAAACAGAATCCAAGGGCAAAGGTTCCTGCGCAACACAGAGCCCAGACTTTATGAGCAGAGGGACTCTTTCTTCCGTTATTTTTTTTTCTTCAAAATATTATTCTAAGTAGGTCCCGGGCACTGCCAAGGCCACACCTTCTTTTGCAAACACTATTTCCCCCCTCCAACCTCTAAGAGCCCTGCAGAGAATTTGAATTTCTAGATAAAGAGAATCTTGCAAGCTCCCAGATCCTGAGCTACTGTACCACAAAAAAAAAAAATAAATAAAAGGGCATTGCAGAGGCTGGAGCTATAGCACAGTGGGTAAGGCATTTGCCTTGCATGCTGCCAACATCCCATATGGTCCAGGAGCGATTTCTGAGCATAGAGCCGGGAGTAACCCCTGAATGCTGCCGGGTGTGGCCCCAAAACAAAACAAAAGGAAAATGGGCATTGTTGAGATTGGGAGAATCCTGACTCCTGCATTTAATAGCAGGAATCTCACTTATCTGGTGAGCCAGGCCTTCAGCCATTGAGGAAACCTGGCATCACTCTGTGAGCCTGAGAGTGAATAGTGAATAGGGTGGTTGCGGGGTTCCACACTTGCCTGTAGTGAGGGTGCACTCTGGTCTAGTCTTGGGGTGGGGGCAAACTAAAGCAGTTTGGTGGGTTTGGCAGCTGCATGCTAGTAATTGAAGTCCCCTGAAACAGCTGGCTGATGACCAAACATAACCCCAAACCGAACCACATATAGATCTTTAATTTATTCAGACTCAAGTATGACAAGACACACTTCACCCCCACTTTCATCCATTCTCTGGGTCCACTATTTTATGTTTTGTACTCTCTCTCTCTTTCTCTCTCTCTCTTTCCCTCCTTCCCTCCCTCCCTCCCTCCCTGCACTTTGACAAGGAGCCCTTTGAAACCAGGCTCAGGTGTCCCTTCCTCCAGGATGGATGCCCTCTGGGGCATTCTACTCAATCCCTCCGTTCATCCTATTTTTACCTTCCTACACAAGCATTCCATATTTCCATGTGGCCTTTCTATGAACAGATGGTGCTGCTTTAATTTTGTGAGCCCAACACCTGCTTGGCATAGAGGTTTTATGCCCAAATGTGAAGCGTCTCATGGTTAGGTTCCTAAACTACC
This sequence comes from Suncus etruscus, assembly GCF_024139225.1. NCBI lineage: Eukaryota > Metazoa > Chordata > Mammalia > Eulipotyphla > Soricidae > Suncus > Suncus etruscus. Next base: position 19,765,501 of record NC_064853.1, read on the forward strand.
TAGAGACTGTGAGCCCCTCCTCCTTGTGCCAGTGCTAAGGAAGTGCAATCATTCGTGTCACCAAGTCACAAATTCAAAATCACCACATGGGACTTGAAGGTCATCACAGTGTGTGCCCTCCCTGGCCCCCATCAAGGAAAAGTGGACTTGGCTGGAGGCTTTGCCACAGGTTTGAGATGTCAAGCAGGGAGACTGAGGCAGATGTCCAAAAATACCTGATGTCACACACACACACACACACACACACACACACACACACACACACACACACACACAAAGCTATAAATAGCCTGGGGCTGAGGAGTGTATCAGGACAGAAGGAGTCTGGATCCTTGGCAGTAAATGTTCCCACTAGCTGAAAGTAGTCACATAAAATGCTTCCTGGCTCAAGTTGGTATAAGGCTATGAGTTTGATCTCTGGTGCCACCCATATAAACTGAGTATAATCTTGGTGATTCTACGGTGTGATCTTCCATGCCATAAGCCATGTCTGAATGCAGGCCAGCAGGTGTGTATGAGCACTTTAACTAGAAATATGTGGAAGCACCTGGTCTGAAGTGTGATGTTATGAACATGTGTGCAAATATCAATTGAGTACACATGTGTGAAACCCCCCACCACCCCCCCGCATTGCAACAACTTCACAACAGAAAAAGAAAATAAAAAATAATCTCTGGATGTTGCTAATTGTCCCTGGAAGGGCAAAGTGTATCAAACCCCATCCTTTTTTGGGGGGGAAGGGTTGAATCACACCAGGTGGCACTTGGGGGTTACTTCTGGCTCTACCCTCAGAAATCGTTCCTGGCAGGCTCAGGGGACCATATGGGATGTCAGGATTTGAACCACCTTCCATCCCGGGTCGAATGCATGCAAGCCCTACCACAGTGCTATCTCTCCGGTCCCAAACCCCATTCTTATGACAGGTATAGATGAAGCATGAAGTAGGTAGCAAAAGGCCAGATTGGTGTGGCCTTTACCAGAGAAATCTCAGAACAGAGAATGCTCTCTACAGTATAAGGATATTTATTTAGATTAGTGCTAGAGAGATAGTACAGTGGATAAAATACTTGTCTTACACATAGTTTACGGTTCAACTCCCAGCATCACATTTGTTCCCCCAAGCACTATCAGGAATGATTCCTGAGCAGAAAGACAGTAGTAAATCCTGAGCACAGCCAGGTATGACTATGCTTCAACCAAAAAAATAATAAATAAACAAATAAATATTATAAACACTAGCATCAGGACTATTTATTTTCAAACCCTCCCTGCCCGCCCCCGCCTCCAAAGACACCTGTACAATTTTCCCCTAGAGACAAGAGGCACTAACGTCGCAGAATACTTGAAAAATATAAACAATATGCTCTGCATATAACCCAAGAATAATATGGAATTAAGCAGCAAATTAAAATTAGCCTCTCAGAAGCCAAGGCAAACGGGAAATATGAGGAAATTTCACAGTGCTGATTTCTGATACAGGGAAACATGCCTTTTGTGTTTGTCTGAGAAAACCCATTTTTCTCCTGTAACTGAGTTTTATGGGTGGTTTATCAGTAATCTTTGTAGAAGGATTATAGGGAAAAAATGTTAAGACCAGACCAAGAACAGAAAAGTGACGTTGAGAGAAACCGGAGCTCACAGTTTAGAAAAGAGCTCAAAGCAGCTCATTGAGTGAGATGACAAGTATGTACTGAACCCAGACCAGTTCTTCATGTTTATAGACTTACAGAGGTGGGAGCTATCTCTGAATAAGACTCAAAGGACCCTCCCTAGTTTTCCTAGAGCTTTCCTTCCTGTTGGCTCAGAACCAGTCATTTAATGTATCTCAGATATATCTTCCTTCCTCCTGGTGCCTGGTTTTCTTCATCTGTGAAATGACTACGACACACATAGCTGTTGGACCTGACAGGTACTGCCAGTGTTCTTGGAGGATTTAAAAGCCTCTGGATATTTATTTCTTTTTTTAACTTCTGGTTGGGTTTTTGTTTGCGATGCTGGGAATCAAACCCAGGTTTCACTATTACTTGATCACTGAGCTACATTTTAGCCATTTGACTTTTATTTAGAGGAGAAGGGACATATTAGATGAGGGAAGACTTGGGAAGAGAATTCATGGCCAGCCTGCCAAGAAGCAGTATCTACATGACCATATATTCTGGAACTCATTCTTTCATATGCATATATGGAAAATATTCTTGCAGGCATGCATGATGCTCTGGGACAGTGCTTCTCAAAAAGTGGGGCACACCCCCAGGGGGGGTGCAAGGCTCTGTAAAGAGGGGCGTGTTTGACCTCAGCAAACACTGTCGTAACAAGCTAAGCCCTGTGTTTATGTCTCTGTATGTCTCTGGAGCTGAGAGTTGCTGTGTCCTGCTTCAAACCCCGCTACGAAAAGCTATGCACTGCAAAACGTGCTCATTGGAGCCATTAATCCAGACATCACCTCTGATTTAAAAAATCAGCTCAAATTATTTTATATATTTTTGTTTTGCAGGTTGAAGTTTTTTTAATAAAGATACTATTTACAGTCACATGGGGGGGAGGGGGCTAAAATGTTTTCTTCTTCCTAAGGGGGCATGACAGAAAATAATTAAGAAGCACTGCTCTGGGGTAATAAGTGTCCACTGCGTCCCCAGCCCACCGTCCTCTGCCCTGCTACAATCTCTTCATCCAGACAATGGAAGTCAGTGTAGATACCTATAGGTCTCAAGTTCTGCCCAGCGGCTTATCTAATTTTTCCTTCCAACCACAGATTCTGCTTCTGACAAACACTGCCAAATAGACATCTGGCCTTTCCATGAGGCCAAATACTGTACACTTCTCGAAGCCTGGAAGCCCAGGGAACTGTATTTTGCGTTCTCTTTATCTGACCAACTCAGCTCTCTCTCAGAGCTTAAAGTATTCAGTATAAAAGAGGCAATGAGGCAGCAAACAGGTGGAACTCAGCCCTCATGAGCTAGCCCTACTCATCCAGGATCACCTTTTTCCAAGGGTAACTGGAGAGACACTGAGCTTAGTAGAGGTGGCCAGGTATCAATGGCCAGGATACCTCAGCAAGCATTATTGTCATTTGCCACAGCAGAGATAAACAAAAGTTTTTTTCTGAGATCAGCAAGCTAGACAGTGAAGGGCCTGAAACTGCAGACAGAACCCTCTGGGAGCATGAGAACTCAGAGACAAGTGTGCCCAGAAATGCTTTGAAGTATGCAAAGCTCCGGACACAGACAGACCCTGCCCCAGAGGAAACCAGCCCCCTACCACCATCACCCTACCCAACCCCCAGAAGTCTACTGGGGCCCCTTTAATTTGGAGGCTTGTAAGGCCATATCCTGCCATCAATTTGGGAACTGATTTCAATGACTATTCTGTACAGGGCGGGACAGGGGCAGGATGCAGCTTTCTCCTGGCGGGCTCTGATACAATAGGGTTTTCTACTGAGATCAATGGATTAATTGCAAAAGCTCCATTTGGGGCCATAAGGAGATGCATTGTTTTCCCACAGTCGGCAGCCAGGGCTGGGCTAGCCCAACTTCATTTCTGAAAAGCTAGGGAAAACAATTTTGCAAAAGGGTTTGGGGGAGGAAGGGAGAGTTAGGGGGAGAGTCATTTTGCTCATCTCACTAAAGGTCAATAACAATTAGAGTGAAAATGCAGAAGGCATATTTGTTCGCAGACAGAGGCCCCCGTCTGGAAAATTCCATCCAGAAACAATTTGCTGTCTCTCTTCCTTCCACAAGGCTCTCTCTCACTACTAGCCCATTCCCCCCACCCTCTCACTCCTTTTGCCACAGCAAAAACGGCCTCAAGAGTGGAGAAGGAAAGATATCCGGGAATTTACTTCCTTGCCCTTGGGAGGTCAAGATGGACAGGTGGCATCATGGTTTCTCTGAGAAGAAATGTTGACTCAGGAGGGTAGGCAGCCCAGGCAGCAGAGATTTCCAGTCCCAGTCCTATGAGTTAATTCTGATGGGAAAAACTCCTACTCACCCAATCATCTCCAAATCAGCTGTGAAATAAATGGGAAGGGTTATTTGGAACCTCAGGATCACTGGGAGAATTCAGTGAAAGCCCATGTACAGCTGAGCAAACATTGTTGGGACACTTAACACAGACACTGTCCCCACATCATCAGGATGGCAACTATTGGCTAAACTAGCCAAATCCTTCGCCTTCTGCATCCTCCTCCTTCTAACCATCTGCCTTTTCCCCATACTCCCTTGGCTACATCACTTGTCCTTTCTTTTCTCTGGAATATCTGCCCTACAACTAAACTTGTTGTGGACAAGAGAGATAGAACAGCAGGCAGGGCATTTGCCTTGCAAAAGGCAGACCCAGCTTCCATCCCTGGTATACCATATGGTCCCCAGAGCCTGCCAGTGCAGAACCAGGAGTAACCCAAGTGCCACCAGGTGTGGCCAAAAACCAACAACAATAACAGAAAAAGACTAAATTTGTTTCTGGGCTTCTTTGCAGAGTTGGCTCTGTAGCAAAAAGGACCTGATTTTCTCTTCTGCATAGCACCTGACTTCTCTGTAACTCCATTCTCTGCTCAGCAGTGGTTCTCCCCAGCATTCATTCATTGAGCAAACATACAAGATCATGATGAGGAAGAGCTCCAGCCCTGGAGTCAAGACTGCTTGCTTCGAAACTCAGCCCCCTTTTTGCAGAATGGTAGATTGGGGTCATTCTGTGCTGCTGTTTCCACGTTTGCAAAATGGGTCTGATCATTGTAACCAGCGCAGAGGTTTCTTGCAAAAGGGCAAAAGGGCAAATGAGGTCATAAATATAAAACTCATTCCAAGAATGTGGGGTGTAAGATCAGCATTAAGTGCAATTATCAAATGTATGTCTGCTTTAGGCTTCCAGATACAATGATGAATGAGTTCTCTCAATAAATATTTTGAAGCACTTTCTCTATGCTAGAGGTTCTTCTACTTCTTTTTTTTGGGGGGGGTGGGGGGGCACACCCGGCGGTGCTCAGGGGTTACTCCTGGCTGGCTGCTCAGAAATAGCTCCTGGCAGGCACAGGGGACTATATGGGACACCGGGATTCGAACCAACCACCTTTGGTCCTGGATCGGCTGCTTGCAAGGCAAACACTGCTGTGCTATCTCTCCGGGCCCGGTTCTTCTACTTCTAGTGGGAAGGAGAGAGGAGCCATGAAAAGAAAAAAATTGTATTTTGTAGAAGGTGCTAGACTACTAATGACAATAATGATGGTATAGAGTGGAAGGCTTCTTTAGTTGAAAGACTGGGGAAGGCCTCAGTGAATAGATGGTATTTTAGCTACCTTGGTATCAATACCCTAGCAGCAAATGGGATAGAAAGCTGTCAATAGTGGAGGTTCATGAACTGTCCCAACTTGACTTAGTGTTTCGGAAGAGAGAACTATACCTGGTAGGGTCTCTCTCCCTCCCTGGCCCTAGTTCTGTCTCTGAGTTCAGGAGATTCTCAATGAATGGGGAAGTTGAAGCAAAGATTGAGGGTCAAGGGTGCTATAGTGGGACACACAGATCCTTAGGAAAAAGAATTTGTAGAGCACAAGTTAATGAGAAACATGGATAAGCTATTGTTGGGACTGAGATTGGCTTGTGCATGAATTCAATGGGAAACACCTTGTTCTGTTGAAATTGCTAAAACGAAGTGAGCAGTGCAGTCCGAGAGGCAGGCCAAGCTGACAAATAAGTTATCTGCCTTGATGACAAAGAAGTATCGCCCTCTTTAAGCAAATTTTGACACTCTTTCTCCTAGGACCCCAGGAGGTACGGCCACCTTGTAAAAGATGCAGATATCATAAAAATAAGTCCATTAACTCTCGCCTGTCTGCACAGGTTCTCAAGGCTGAGACTAGCCTTACCCATCTCTAAGTAAAAATCTCTAGAAACATGTGGACTATTCTAAAGACCCATTGTTTATTCCCCACTCTCATGCTATGAAATGTTTTTTTTAATTAAATGAAACAGTGGGGGGAAAGGATTTATTTTTAAGAAAAATAACAAATCTCTCTTTTCCACTGCCCTTAAAAATAAAATAATAATTGGCTTCTAGAACATCAAACACTCCTCAAAGAATCAACAAAAATTTTTGATGATGGAAGTATGAATAATCAAACATATGGATTACATTTCCTTAAATTATGCAGAGACCTAAAAACCAGGAGGAAAGGGAGGGTGCTGGCAAAAAATGTTTTTCACATTTTATTAAAACCTCAACGTCTGAGAAATGCTTTTATGACTCTTACACACACACACACACACACACACACACACACACGCATTTCCCTTGTCTCACTATGAAGAGAAAACCGATGAACAGATCAAACTTTTTCTTTGCTGCTCAAAGTTGTGTCTTTACTAATTCTTCCACACGTTTGTTAGCTTCCCACGCCCTGAGCTTTCCATTACCGTGGCCCTGAGAGAGCCAGGGAAACACTCCAAGCTTGGGTTTGCCCTGTAAGAAATAAAAAACATGGTATGGATTCTCTTGACGGTTGTCATAACCACAGGAAATAGGACAGAAGAACTTACCTTGGAACCATAGACTGTCAGGTGGGTGCAAGATGGAAGAAGCTCCTGGAAGATTTTCCCACTAGATAGGCACCAGACAGTGAGAAAGCCAATATACACCTTCAAACTCCCACTCTGCTGATGAGAAATTGTGTGTTACTAAGAAGACAACAAAAACACAAATAAACTGAAAACACTTACTTCCTTGCAAAACAGGATGCTGCTGTTAAGAGTACCTACCTTCAGCAGTGGTGGTGAAAAATTCAATCTGTAAATATTTATGAAGCACTCAGACTAGTGCCAGTGTTTATTTGGAAAGAGAGAATATGAGAGGAGGGAAGGAAGAAAAAAGAGAGAGCGGGAACAAGAGGGCATAGAGAGGAAAGAAATTTCCCACTAAAGGTTCCCTTATGCTAGACATGGACCTTTTAGCTCCTGGTGGGCATTACCATTTTTTCCAGGAGCCAGTTTTGAAAATGCAAACACACTTAAAAAGTACTGCACAGCAAGTGTGTATTTATCTATGTGTACTTATTGAGCACCTACTGTCTACAAAGATCATATTATCCAGTTAGTCTCTTGAAAAATACTATTTTTTCAAAAAGTGGAGGTGGCCTATGGAAAAGAAGTGCAAAGAGGAGAGAGAAGGAAAGAAGGAAACAGAATTATCTCTTCCTCTACTATGGATTTGGGATTAGTGGATTCAGATCCAGAGGATAACTGCCAGTTAAAGGGTGAGTTTACACAGCAAAGGTCTAATGCAAATGCCACTTCAAGGTTCAGAGCATTTACCCTGAGAAATGGAGGAGGGTGGCAATAGCTGTTGGGAAGAAAAGCAGAGGATGTCTGAGGAGTACTTCTCTCCCCTACTGGTGCCATATTTCAGTCACAAATCTGCCAGGCCTGCAGTGCAGGAATTGAACAGAAACTGCTAAGGGTAGAGTCAAGGGAGGCAAATCTGAAGGTCCCAGAGAGGAAATAGACTTGCCACTAACTTTCTCTGTTGGCTGGAAAGGACATTTTTGGGAGATTCTGCTCTGCTCACTCATAAGAAGTGCATTTCCTCCCAGCGACATCCCTGAGCCCAGTAACCAAGTGACTAACTCTTCCTCCAGAGGCAAAAGGCCAACACTGGCATTAGGCTTCACTCCTGGCCTGGCCTCACCAGCACAGAGTTGATTCTTGCTGGATTCCGGTCCTTGGAGGAAATGAGAGAGAAATTCAGCTCTGGCTCAGCTGTTGAAGCAATAAAGGAGGCGAGGAAAAAGCTGAGTGTGATAGAGAGAATTCAAAGCCCTCTTCCTGGGTTCTGGCACATGCCAAAGGAAGACTTGGTGAGTAAGCCTGCAGCTAGGAGTTTATGCCAAAAAGACACTGAGGGTGAAGGAGTGGTGAGTGGTTCTGGGGCCAGCCTCAGCCGGATGGCGGACTGACAGCTCAGCATGAGTCAGGGACTGTCTCTGCTCCAGGGGTCTCCTGCAGGCTTCATTCATTCATGAACTCTTCCCTGCAGATGTTCCTGTGGCTTTTTACTCAGGGTGTTGTAGCAAAAGTAGACTTCGGATGGAATGATTTAAAAAAATAAAATAAAAGTCCTGTGATCCCTGCACAAATCAGCATTAAATTGAAGGCAGATGGCTCAGATTACAGGTGTCGGGTCAATGCCCAATGCTGGAAACTGCTCCACTCTGGGCTGAGAGGGGAGATAGCTAGAATGAGAGCTCACAGGTTCACTCTGTTAAACGCAAGCTGCTCCAAAGTCCTGAAGAGCTGCGATTTAGCTTGAAATTTCTGCAGAACACAGCACAGCTGCTCAGCTACTTTTCCTCCTGTTATTTCCGTTGCCTCATTGCAAAACAAGCATATTATTTCCCTCCAGGAGCTCCCTATATGATCTCCCTACAGCACTGTGATTCAAAAACCAGACTTCGGAGTCAGAAAAGCATGGGTTGGAAGTTAATCTAGCTTTGCCCCTAACTTGCTGTGTATGATTGAGCAAGTAGTCTCTGTAAGCTTCAGTTTCTTCATCTGTTTCATGATAAGAGAGCTAATCTCAAAAGCTACAGAACAGATCAAATGATGACTCTGCTTCTTTATCTGTGAGCCCAAATAACAATATACACTTCTGATTGTTGAAAGGTAAGCCTTTTTAAACAGCCTAGTAGAAAAAAACCACTCAATGCAGTCTCAATGAATCACAGTTCTTCTTATTCTATTTATTATTATTATTATTATTATTATTATTATTATTATTATTATTACCATTTTGGTTTTGATTTGGAGAATATGCCCAGCTCTGTTTAGGGTTAATTTTTTTTTTTTTTTTTGGTTTTTGGGTCACACCCGGCAGTGCTCAGGGGTTATTCCTGGCTCCAGGTTCAGAAATTGCTCCTGGCAGGCACAGGGGACCATATGGGGTGCCAGGATTCAAACTGATGACCTCCTGCATGAAAGGCAAACGCCTTACCTCCATGTTATCTCTCCGGCCCAGGGTTACTTTTTTTTAACTTTATTTATTGACTGATTTTTTGGGGGGGCCTTACTTAAGTTCACTCTTTGCAGTGCTTGAGGGACCATACAATACTAAGGAGCAAACCCAGGTCTGCCTCCTACATGCAAAGGAAGCATTTAGTCCATTGAGGTATCTCTCTTCCCCTTTATTAATATTATTAATAATGAGCAGTAGCAACTTAGTCCTTACCTGAAATATTACTGGATATTTTCATTTTCATTCACAAAAATGTATATATTTGACTTGAAACTGAGGCTAGCCTTGTCACTAAATAAGGTTGGTTATTGCAGCGCTATGAATCTGGAAACAAACCAAGTACCTGAGAACAAAGGAGTGGATATAAAAACTATGCTACATCTATAAAACATCTATAAAACGAAATGCTGCACAGATGCTAGAAAAAATGAAATCATGAAGTTTTCTGATATATGGATGCATGTGGAATATTATGCTGAGTAAAATGAGTCAAAGAGAGATAGACATAGAATGATGGCACTCATTTGTAGGATATAAAAAGAAGGATAGTATGGTAATAATATCCAAAGACAATAGAGATAGAGGCCAGGAGGAACAATTTATGATAGGAAATCTGATGAGAAAGCTACATAGGAATCTACCAAGTTCAGGGAGCCTAAACAGTAACACAAAAGGGTCAACTAATACCAACCACTATCAATAAATCCTTAGACATTGACTTTAGTAACTCCATGGAGAGAGATAACAGTCATTTTAAATGGGCCTGTATTGATCTAAATTTTGGTGATTTCATTTACTTTTGTGTTATAACAAACAATATGAAGTGAATTTTTTTGTGCCTGAAAGGGGAAGCTAGGGTGGTAGGTAGGAAACTGGAGGTAGTAAGAGACTGGTGAAGGGAAGGTCACACTGGTGGTAGGTATGATTGGTGTTTGAACATTTAATGCCTGAAACTATTATTGCATTGTAAACAACTTGTTAAAGCATGGTGTTATAATAAAAAAATTATTTTTTGTTTTTGGGGCCACACCCGATGACACTTAGGGGTTACTCCTAGCTATGCACTCAGAAATCACTCCTGGTTTGGGGGACCATCTGGGGTGCCGGGGGATCAAACCACAGTCCGTCCTAGTCTAGTGCTTGCAAGGCAGACACCACTTGTTCCACCACTCCAGGCCCATATTAAATTTTTTTTAAAGGACATTCATTTACTCCTTTATTCCATCAACACACACTAAAGCTCCCCCTCCCTCCATCCCTTATTTCATACAGGGTCACTAAGTTGCCTATATAAAGAGAATGCCAAGTATCAGTAACACACACATACAAACACACACACACATGAGAGTAATAGTGGTATTTGGCACTTAGATGATGATTGCCATATGAGTCTATTATGAGGAGAACATGTTTGACCTCCCCAAATAGCAGTAAAGATTAAGGCATATTTTGTAGAACCAGCAGAGTTCCTTTTTGGGGGGTTTTGGAGGTCACACAGAGTGGCACTCAGGGGTTACTCCTAGCTCTGCACTCAGAAATTACCCTGGCAGGTTTGGGGACTATATGGGATGCTGGAGATCAAACCCACGTTGGATCCAGGTTGGCTGCATGCAAGGCAAACGCCCTACTGACAACAGAGTTTTTAAGCAGAGAAGAAAGAAAGAATTCCATTCTCAACAGAAAATAACATGAAGAAATGAATAATGACCCACAGGCTCTAACTGAAGTCTTGTGGGGTTGAAATATTAAGTAAGATCAATGATGGGGTCAGAGTAATAGCACAGAAGTTAAAAGTGTTTGCCTTGCATGCTCTTGACTCCAACTCATGTGTAATCCCTCAAATAATGCCAGTAGATACCCTTCAGCATAGTTGAGAATAACTCCCAAGTACCACTAAGTGTAGCCCCAATACCCCTTCAAAATGGCAGAAGGTAAAATATTACAAAAAGAATGGCTTCTATGATGACCTAGTCAAAAGTGAGGATTTTATCCTTGGAACTATTGAAAACCCTTACATTGATTGAGGTACAACATGATCTATTATATTTTCTGAGTTTCATTTTATCTTTTTGATTTTACCCCTAACCTGTTATAACAATTAATAGTCATGAAGACCCCTGGCCCTGAGACCCAAGAAAATCACTAAAATCATAGTCACAATCTTAATTCCTACAATTCCCTCGTTGCTGCACTGGAAAGCTGTAAAAGACAGAGATTAGGTCTCGTTTGTCAATCTTTTCTCAGCACTGAGCACAAGGTTGAACTCAGAGAAGCCTTTTCCTCAATATGGAATGAGTGACTAAATGAGTTTGTTTCATTTTGCTAATCACTTTAATACTTACTGAAATCCCCTCTACAGTCAATGAGAGAAGTATTCCCTTTCTATCCCATGACTTACAGATAGAAAAAGCTGGGTTGAGAAGAGGAAAGCAGGAACTACACAGACTATATGTATGGCCAGTAATGTGTGAGATTGGACCCACAATGTGCCTTCAGAAGAATGCCCCCAGTGCCAAGAGGAGGGTTATGGAAGAGTTTGTGTGTACTCTGGCCTTCCTCCACCTCTCTCCCAATTCCTCTTGGAAGTGGAATGTACCTTCTTAATGGGAGATTTTTATTGAGCACATACCATATCAAGGCATTTGCTAAGTGCTTTACATGCAGTATCTCACTTTGTCTTCCTAAGAAAAAGCTACTACATCTGTTTAGTGACAGATCTGTTTAGGTTTAAGTTATGACATATTTTTCCAAATCTCCACAACTAGCCATCAGCAGGGCTAGGAGGGAAACCCATGTCAGTCAGACTCTAACATAATTTGCTTACAGATGTGGGTCCATAGGGGCCAGCCTGCATTTTAAGAAATCAGTTTTGAACACAAAATCTGGAGCAAACAGACACGAGCCCACCTTCTAAGCACTCTTCCACCCCCATTGCACAGGGTGGGCATAAAATGACCCGAGGCAAAAGGAAGAGTCTCCAGTACCTAAGAGGTAAGTAAGGACTAGTACTTGTACTAAGCTGAGCAATTATGTCAAGAGATACCTTTTAAACTGTGTCCTTGGGGAGCAATTGACCTCTCTAGGCTGCAGTGTCCTTGCTGTCTAAGGAAAGGACTGCTTGCACACATTCTAAGATCATTTTAAACCTGAGTCTCCATGACTCATCTCAACTATTTTTTTTTTAAGTCTACTTGGAACTTCTCTAAAAGCCCTTGTTTCTTTGTGATTTCCCAAGACTGGACGAGCCCACATTTTAGAAGTCTCATATTTCTCCCTGAGGGATTCTTAAGAGGTTTCTAATTGATGACCAATGCTATATTAAAAATCAAAGAGGAGAGCAATTGTTTTTCTGGCCTGGCCACAAGAAAAGAAAAATGGTAATAACAACCAAAAGTCTGTTCCCTTATTAAGACTGTTCACTCAGCAAACCTGATGTAAGCACCCCTTTCCCACCAACTCCCCCCTTGTCAGTACAGGATGAGGATGGAGCATCTCTTGTTGGATCAGCCCTGGGGCATGACAGTTTCCTCTTCTGTAACAGGAGGGGTTCTGCAAATGTTCACTGTGCCAACTTTATGATGTTTTATGATGCATAAAAAGAGGTATTGAGCTAAGATGGTGATGTATAGATTCCCATCCCTAGTAGCTGGAGTGAGAACACAGGCCTACCACATGTGAGGTCCCAATTTTGATTTTGGACACTACCTGTCTATCCAACAAACACCACTAGATATAGCCCTAATGAGTATGGCTAAGGGATAACTACTTTCAGAAAAGAACACTTGACAAAAACAAATCATATGAATATGGTTGTACTGGTCAGATTTACCTGGTTACTACAGAGAAATGGAATGAGATGAAAAATAAGGAATTGGTTCACATGGTTCTGAAGGCTGAAAAGTCCCAGAATCTATTGTTTCTGCCATTTTTAAGATATTTGGTATGGGTAAATTTGTTGTGACAGGCACTACAAACTAATCTACCCCTCACTCCATGCCCTGCAATCAAGTCTGCTCTGTTCACTATTTATATCCAATGTCTAGAAGTGCCAGGATCAAAGAAGAAGCTGGGCAAATATTTGTTGAATCAGTGAAAGCATGACTAACCAAATTGCACATGCTCACAGCCAGCACAAGCCTTGGAGTAGAAGCGAGGTTCCCAGCTTCTCTGTTTTGCTGCACTCACAGACCCTGCAGCTGGGACTCAGCTCCACTACCACAAAGGCCGTGGGTTCCTGGAGGCTTTGCCCACTCGAGAGGAAAGACAGGGAAGGGGAGGCTGTGAGGATAAGTGGGTACCCAGAGCCCTATTACAGAGGGCTTCCTTCTCAAGAGACCTCTAGAGGCTGCCACCAGGTTTTTCCCACCAACATAGGCCTGTGACATGAAATAGATAGGGTACCCTGCCAGAGAGGAAACTGTCCTTTCCTTATCCTTCCTCTTGCCTTTCTGTAACTTCCTCCCAATTTTCTCTGTGCCTTATGAATGTGTCTTCTGCCATCCTGCTCCCTGAAAGAGACCAGGGCTTGGGAACTTGGTCTTTGCTGTGTACTGTCCACATTGTTCTCTCTCTTCCTTTCCCTCTCCCTCTCCAGTATCTCTCTCCCTTTTTCTTTCTCACATTTCCCCTCCCTCTATCCTCTCTCTGTCTCTCTGTCTCTGTCTCTCTGTCTCTCTCTGTCTCTCTCTGTCTCTCTCTCTGTCTCTCTCTGTCTCTCTCTCTCTCTCTCTCTCTCACACACACACACACACACACACACACACACACACACACACACACACACACACACACACAGCCCTAGCAGAGCCCAATCCCTCTCCAAGCTAAGCACCAGACCCTCCACCTCCCTGCACCCAATCATCTTTTAAAACGTATTCAAAAAATCTAAACGGAAAAGAGACATCCAGGGCCAGAGCAATGGTGCAGCGGTAGGGCATTGGCCTTGCACGTGGCCAACCTAGTATGGACCATGGTTTGATCCCACGGCATCCCATATGGTTCCCCAAGCCAGGAGCAATTTCTGAGTGCATAATCAGGAGTAACCCCTGAGTGTCACCAGGTGTGGCCCAAAAACCGAAGGAAAAAAAAGACACACTCTTTCCAAATTCTCAGGTCACATAGGAATCCTAGGCTACACTCCTTTTGTAGCATTCTGCAACCTCCTTAAGCATCTAGTGGTCATAATACCCACCAGTTTGCATAAAAAGGGCAGAACAAGAGATACTACAGCATCTAGGAGAATATCCAACATACCCTAGGTGCTGAAAATATCAGTAAGTTAATGGCTCATTCATTCATTGATATAATAATTAATATGATGTCACAATGAACAATAGTTGTTATTTTCAGTCGCTGAGCAATTATAGCATTACTTTTTGAGCAGAAAAATCAAGAAGCTCTAAGGGAGCATCAAGAGCATATAAACGAGGCCTTATTCTTCATATGTGGCCATTGGAAGCTCAGAGAAAGCAAAGGATTTTCCTGTGGTCACAGAGTTAGTAAACCTAATGTTAGGACTGCACTCCCGGTCTGCTGTTCATTCACGGATGACTCACAAGCCAGGCAGGCAGTGGTGATGACAGCCATTCAACCAACGTCTCCATACCTACAGCACCCAGGGCAGTGTTGGCTCTGCTGGAGGCTCTACCAGGCCTACCAGAAATATGGACAGATGGAAGAAATTAAAAGGCGGGCATTTAGGAAGTAGTTCCTTTCCAAGTCAAATGCATTCTTGCCACTGCATCCTGACACTCATATCCTAAAAATTGTTATTAAACGTGCTCTCCACATCCGAACCTGACTCATGCTTTGAAATGGAAATCTGAATGGTTTGGATCCTGATTCCCAGTGATTGGCAAGGGGACGCTCCTAGTAGGCAGGACCATGGATAGCCTTGACCTGAGGCTGGAGCCTCAGCCTCCCAAGCTGAGAAGCAAGCTGCAGTGGCTCCAAAGCCAGACCTCCAGCTGGGATCCTTGACCTCGCTGGTGCCTGAATCTGTTTCTGATATGCTATAGCAAATTTTTAAGTCTTCACTGGGGCTGGCATTTGTACCTTGCAGAAAAAGAGCGGGGACCCCAGGAGGTTTCAATTGATTCCAAAGTAGAACCAGCTGTTGGAATCCTTCTATGCTGATTAGCCAAGTTCATTTCCAGGTTGTGGATTGCAGCTGATGGAGCCCTTGTTTGCCCCTCGACCCACCCAGTCCAGTCAAAGGAGGCCCCCAATGCCAAAATTACTACATATGTTGATCCAAAGCCGAAAATCAAGCAAAAGCAGGAAAGGGGGCTAGCAAATTCTCTTCCAGCTCTTGGGTACCTGAATACTGTGTGACTGGCACTATGTGGGGCTATTAGTGAAGCATATTTCCAACTTTTACAAACATTTCCAGAGTGGGCATTTCCAGAGTCCACGAAGTAGAGACCCAGAGAAAAATAAAACTTAGTACATTATTTTTCTACCTAACAGTTCCTTATTGCTTATTTATATCAAACATGCCTTAAATTTGTCATTTATTCTTTGCCAATTTATCACTGCATCCACCATATGATCGAAGCATCAATATTTTCTCTCTTCAGAGGTGTAAAAGCTTAGAGAAGTTAAATAAGCAACTCCTCAGTGCTACTCAGCTTGAGATACCCAGCTCACAACTGTCAGAGAAAAATCTGAGATATGAAGGGGGCCTTTCTGGCAAAAAAAAAATGAATAACAATAACAAAGACAAATACTACCCTTTGTGGAGAGCATACTGTGTATATCTACTATGCTGTTTTTTCTTTGAAAGCATGCATCATCTGTCCATTTCATCCTCATTATAATCCTGTGTTGAATGCTATATTTGTCTGCCATTTCAAATATAGAAACTGAGGCATTGTTATTGAGAGGCACACTCAAATTCAGACTCAAATTCAGCTTTATTGATCATGCCTTAACCCTTGACAGTTTTAAATAATTCAGAGCTAGGTTTTGGGTTTTTTTATTTGAGAAGGGATATTGGGGCAGGGAGATTTAGGTTTCTATGCCTGAGCCACTGGTGCTACATTGCTAAAGGCCAGCATGTGCTAGGCACCTCCAGGACTACACCTATCTGACTTTCAGGCTGGCAATAGGGGGAGAGCAAAAGACATAGTGCAAATGATCAACTTCAAGCCCCTTGTTCATGCCAGGCACTCAAAGCTACAGCCCTCTGAACTAGCTCCCTGGCCCTAAGGGCTCATATTTCATCACTGTGCTCTCTGTTAACCCAAGTGTCCATGGGCTCACCTGCCTTGGATTGAATTTCCAGGTTTTTTAATTCCTTTGGTAATAATTTTATCACATGATGGAAAACTGGGAGCTAGCTTCAAAATCAGCTCCTGGTTTTGTGGTGAGCAGTCATTCTTTCCAATATCAACCTTCAAAAGTGACTGTAAAAATGCACTTGCTATTTGAAACCTGCCATGAACACTATAAACAGGCCATTAGTTTAAACTAGTGTTGATTCTGTAGACTATTAGGGATGAAATGAGTTTAATATTTACTAAACTTAAAGAAAATTAAGTTTCTGGTTTTTAAATGGCATTTGGATGCTTACTAGAATTTTCCCTTATATAAAGCCAGCATGAATAACACCTTTGGCAATGTATTTACATGTTCTCAAACAGAAGTCCTCTTGGTCTCACAGATACCTTTTCAAGCAAGATGAAATTGGCACATTTGAAAGAATGACTGCATATTCCCTCCATGAACCCAAAAAATATTAATCTAAAATAGATTAAACACCTACTGATGTGTCTATGACCTCTGGTCATTTTCAAGTGTTTCCAACATGATTAGACATGTTAAATTTATGTGACTATTTACTCAGATCATACATTCCTGCATTCATTCATTTGTTATTGTTAATTAAGTGGCTCCAGTTCCAGGTAGAAAGGTTGGCAGGTACCAGTTGCTTGAGGATCCTCCAACACCTCCACAAGTCAAGAAAAACCAGGTAAGACGTTTAGAGATTATCAGATATGCCACAGCACAAATGGAGGCCCTACTTCAGACTAAGTATGTGAGATCAAAAACTTTTCTGAAGAAAATGTCATCAAAACTGATAAATAAAGAATGAGAGAGTTAATCTGAGCAGAGATAAACTGGCATTCCAATGCTGGGAAGTGTAGAGAGGATTTTGCACAAGTCTTAGGGGAGGGGAGCAAGTGGAACACTATTTGTTAAGTGGCGGGTGATAAGACAATAGACACTAGTAGAGAGAGGAAGCTCCCTTTGAGTTGAGGCAGTCAGGAAAGATGTATGGAAATGCCAAGTATGTAGACAGGGATTCTGATGGAGAAGTCTGAGAAAGTGCATCATATTTGTTAAGTGGCGGGATGATAAGACAATAGACAATAGTATGGAGAGGTATGAGAAACTGCATTTTTGTTAAGTGGTAGGATGATAAGACAGTAGACAATAGTATAGAGAGGAAGCTCTTTTTGAGCTAGAGCAGCACAGGAAAGATGTATGGAGATGCCAACTACGCAGACAGGAATTCAGATGGAGAGGTCTGAGAAACTGCATAATTAAAGGCTCCCAGGGCAGAGGCATGCAAGGGCCATCAAGTAGACCTTCCATTTTGAAAGCCGTGATGAAGGGTCAATGAGAACATTTTTCATTCTGAAAATAAGCCACAGTTACTACCATCACCTTCATCATGGTTAATACTCTTGTACTTAACACACATTGTGGGAAACAGTTCTCCATGGCCTTCTTGCATGTCTGCATGTTTTACAAGCTGGGGTACTGATTGTCTTTTCTCCAGACCATCCTTTTCAGGATGTTTATAGAGAGACAGACTTAGAAAGTAGACACTCCCGCTCTCCAGATGACAGATTCACTTACAGCCCATGAAAAAGTTACAGTTTCCTAGAGGTCAGGACTCTTTGTCCTTAAGACAACCCACTGATGTTAGGTTAACTCCCCTCTCTGCATTATTCTGTGGGAACTGAGGTTTAGGGAGCAGGCATAAGACAACACAGGAACTGTGATACAGCTATTAAGATCATGTATCTTCTAGGTAGCTATGAGATTGGGACTAGCTAACCAATTAGTTCCCTAATACATGATTGCAGAACATCTTATAATTCAGAAATTATTTCCTTGATGATAAGAGAATAAAAATTAAACATAAATATTAAAACTATGTAGAAAAGCAAGTTGGTATTATACTATGAAGAAACTTAGGAGCTGGTCTAGGGAGAGAGCTCTATTCATTCATCAATCATAGAAATAGTTTTAAATAGGACAGGAATAGTGAGGGGAAACATCACTTTCAAAAGGTTCCTCTAGCTCTGTCAAATGGACTGGGCAGGTAGGAGATCCTGTTAGGAAATAAATAAGCAAATATCAGAAGGCAGAACCAAGGTCCCAGACAGTCTTGACAAGATGAACTAAATGTCCCTGAAGCAGAATTTCACAAACTTAAATGTCAAGTCCTGGACCCAACTCTATCACAGCAATGACTACAGCAAATGGTTGGGGAGATGTGACTTAGCAGTTCAATCCTTGAGAAAAGCTGAGGGCTTCCAGAGACGTGGCAACTCGGTGAATCAGCAGAGAGGAAGCACCGGCCAAAAGAACCAATTTGAGCCTGGGTGGCATGAAAAGATAAGTATTATGCCAGGAGGCAGCTCCAGTGAGCTCCCTCAGGCCTACTTTCAGACATGTCTGCTGATTTATCCACTAGGCTACCAGTCTACCAAGTGCTGGACCCACAACTTAGTAGACGCACTTTGTCTCCATACATAGTATTTCACCTTCTTGGTGCCATGTAACTTCACTACAATAGATGGAGCATTTGACCCTCTCACTTATGGATAAGGAAACAAAGATTCAGAGACAAGTTTGCCTGAGGTTTCTTGGCTAACAAATAGCAAAACTTTGATGACAATCTGAAAACTGTGGTCCTAACAACTGTACTCTTAAACATCATGAGAAGGTTCCCTCCTTCCTCCCATCCTCTCTCCTCTTGTTTTATCTTCTCTTCCTTCCTCTTTTCCTTATTATTTTTTTGATTTTTTTTTACTAAAGTAACATGTCTTTTATCATGATACAGATTGTATTCTCCATATAATTAAACAGATGGGGTATTATGACTTATGTGCAAGCTGCCAGTCATGGCTAAAGAACCTTACCTCTTGGAGTCTCGTTTTCTCATCTATGAAAGGGGTCCTTTGATACTACCTTGATTGGATAGTTGCAAAGATTCAGAGAACTTTCCACAGAACTGGAAAGAGATTTGTAGGTAATAAATAGGTCCTGGCTGCTGCAAGATCCTGGGTGAAAGCATGAGATGGAGTCAGACAGTGGAGTGCAAAGATTGGATTCCCTGATCCAATGCTTATGTCTTAAGTGAAAGAATATGGAAGAGACATGAGGTGACAAGTGTGTGATTATGCTATGTAAACTTTAAAATGCTACACAAACATTAGAAAGTGCAGCTATTGTTATTCATACTCTCCTTCAGGACAGAAAGCTTCAGGTCTAGAGAGATGACAAAAGGCTCAAGAGTCCATTGGATTTGTCTTGGGATATGAGAAGGCATTATATTGTGGGATTCCACAAATGAGCCCATGGGGTTGCTCACAGACTACCAGTCTAGGTGGTCAGGAATGATTTCTCTTCCAGAACAGAAGCAGTTTCCCTGAGAAGAGTTTGTAGAGGACAATCCTGCCATCTCTGGAGAATATTCCCAGTCCCCAGGGTCCAGCTGGCTGTCCTTTCCTCATTCTCCATTCCCTGCACTCCCCTCTCAAATCGCACAGTTCAGAAATTGGTGCCAGAAACTTGTGCTTTCACTTCAGACCATCCCTGAGATCAGGGCCCTGCTTTCGGGGAAGGGCCAGAGGGTGAGACCCTCACATAATTAAAGGTCACATTTGAGCTCAAGCCAAAACCTGGGAGGGTTTTCTGAGATTTAGCAAGGCCCACTGCAGCTCAGTAGAGAGAAGAAGGTAAAAAATGACATCAGCACTTAGTGTACCAGACCAAAGAGAGAGTAAGTGTCGGGAGATAGGCTTTCTAAAGGCAGTTTCCCACCCACCCGCCCACATCCCATCATGGCCATCCTCTGCCCACTCCCCAGCACCCCTACCTCTCATCTGTCTAAAGGGGAATATAAAGTTTGGAAAACTGAACTGGCAGCCTTTTCCAAGAGAGCATCTCCAGGCTCCTCAAACTTTTCAGCACTTCTACAAAGCCATAGATCCCTCCCTTCCCTGTCTGCCTTCCTTTTCCCTAGCAGGAAGCCAGTATTAGGAGCATATCTTTGTTTATAATTTAGGTTTTGGAGAGGAGCATATTCTTTGTTCTACTCTAGGCCACAGAGTCTGATCTCTAGGACTTTAGGGATCCTTATCCAGTACTCAGACCCCTACTGCTCCCTGGTATAATCTGCTTTGAAGGCATATCTGCTCCAGGGCAAAAGAGGTAACCAAAAGAGTGATTAGCATTATGATGAGTGTTATTGGGAGCAGCTATTAGCTCTTTTGAAAGGGGGAAAAAAGCCCTGTGATCACTTCTCACCTGCTGAGCTTTCTTCTCTTTCTTGGTTTTGTTTTTAGAGGGACTGCCATGGCCGGAAGTGGCAGGCTGGGAACTAGACCAGAGGCATCCTGTACCTTACCAGGTCAAAGTGGGAGAGCATGGCTACGTACTTACTGGAGGCCCAGCACTGAGCACGTCTCCAGCTGATGTGACCTTGCCTTTCCCATCTTGATTTATGCAGCACCAATTCACACCAATTTCTTTATCCACCAGCAGACTGTACCATCCTGGGAAATGTTGATTCTGTTTTCCCCTTCACATAAAAAGCTCTGCTCCTAAGGGAGCAGGAGTTGCTGTCAGGACATTCTTTCATATCTGTCATGTACTGCAGGTGCTCTGTAATTCTATTAAATGACATAAAGCTGGCCTCAATTTCTTCTGCTTTTCCTGGTATGCTGGGAACCTGGCAGGCATGAAACAGAGCTTGTCCAGTTCATGCCTTTGTCTAAATTATGAGCAATAAAATTAAGTAGCTGCTTGTTCTGTGCCTGGCACCTAGTTGACCTTCCATTGAGCAAGAAGAGGCAAGAGTAATCTATGCAAGAGCCCCTTCTACCCTTAGGCAGGTTGGCACCCGCAGAGCTAGAGCATCCTAGAGGAGTCAGAAGCTGGCAGAAAAATTCCCTGTCCATATCTTTCCTGGTTCAATTTTCATTCTTCTAAATTAAACAAAAAGTTCACCCATGCTTGTGCCTTCTCATCTCTTGGCTACCAGGGTGGGCCCAAAATGAAGGGTCAGACAAGGGAATAGCCACCTTTTTCCCAGTGATTATCCGAAGTGTGAGCATGATGCATCCCAGGGCAACCACAGGGTTTCCTTCCCTAAGAGTTTCCATGTCAAACTAGAGGAAAACTTCTCTTCCTTCTCTGATCATAAGCCCAAAGTACATGGTAGACTAAAATGCACATGTGCTGAGACAGAGAATCTAGTGTTCTAGCACTCACAGTGCACAGCCCTACAGGAAGTGTTTGAGGAGCCTAAGAGGGTGTGCGTGCTCCTTTGCATGTTCAGTATGTCAGATAAGTTTGCAGCTGAGACCTGCTCTGCTTGCAGTCATTTCCAAGGCTGGCTCTGGCCTGCCTTCCTCATGAGTCCTCTGAACAACATTCCCTTTGGTACTTAAAGTTATTAGAACTCAGGGTCCTTTCACCAATAATTGCTAAGAACTAGAGCTATTATTCTATGCATGCCTGCTTCACTCCAGAAAGAATTAAAGCTACCATTCTTCCTTGTTCTTACCATTTCTGTTTTAGGATTGGTGATGCCTGACCAGGTAACTTTCTTCACATAGTTTGATGAGGTAGGCATAGCCAGTACAATTCATCCATTTGACAGATTCTGACATGAAGGCACAAAGAAATAAAGAAACCGAAGTCATATGGCAAGGAAGTAGTAGAACTTTGGGATCTAGATTTCCTTACTTTTCTCTCTGTTTTGTTTACAAATTCTGGCCATGAGCACTGAGAGAGAGTTTGGCTTCCTAAGTACCTAAGATGCTTCATACTATGAATCAATAATCCGCTTTAAAGAGGCCATCTTCATTGTCCAATACTGCTCAGAAATGTGCCTGAGAAGTCAAGGAAGTTAAGCACTGCCCTATGGTCCTACTGGTGGGTCCAGGTTGAATTAATACAGTTAACATCAAAAACATCAAGTTCCTGGCTTGTTTATAAGGAAGATGGGGAACTTGGAGGCAAGCAGGAGGAAATACAGGGTATGCTTGGCACAGAGGAAGTCTCCTCTGTGGGCAAGAAGAGGCAGGAGGGAAGGGGGAGGAGGCTGGGAAGTTCTGCTTTCATTAACAGAGATGCAAAATGGAATATGGGAAGTTGGAAACCACCTCTGGAAAGCTAGACAGTTTTAATTTCAAATAGGACTTAGACTGCATAGTCACTAAAGTCTGTGGGCAGCCACCTCATTTGCAAAATATAAAGAAGCCAATGAGTCCTTCCTCCAAACTACTTGTATATGGAGCAGGAAGGCAGAAGCTTCCTACATGCCTAACATAATGATTGCTTAATAAAGTATTCTTCCACTTGGCTTTTTTCCCTTTCCATGTAATGCCGTAACATTTTGTCCTCCATTATGAGAATTCAGTAGAAAATATGGGGTTGGCACCCAAGGCAGAGAAATTGCAGGAATACTATGATCCTGGAATTTTCTATCATGTGCTCCTAAAAATCTTTTCCTGCCTTACTGCCTCTTCTCTCCCACCTCCTTGCCACTCAGCTCAGCACCATCCAGATCACTGTGTCCTTTAACCAAATCTCATCCTTTCCATTCCACCCACACCTCGGTATATTCCCAACCAGAATATTTTCCTGGATCGTTTCACTGTCAGGTGGGTTTATACTGAAAGAGATTCATTCTAATGAATATCCTTTCTGCAAGGAGTATTATCTTTTCCAACAGAAGAAGGGAAAGGAAGCAGTAAAGGAAGTGAAGGAGGGTCTGCAGAATGGAAAAATAGAATAGAGGAAATATAGCAGACTTGCTGTATAGAGGACTTTCCCCCAAGAAATATATAAATAGCCAAAGAAAAAGATTTGATTCCATTCAACATCCTATTTACCAATCATTGCCCTCGAGTTCTCTATTTTGGGAATCTTCTGCCACAAACACCCTTCTCCTGTGTTCAAATACTACAGAGCTTACAATGCCTGGCTCAAATTTTCTTGAGTGTATTAATTAATTTGTGTCTTGGACTAATAGCAACTGAATTTTGCTTATATGCCAAATGCAAAATCCAATTATTTCTAGACTTATAATAAGCCTGTTTCCCCTTTAATGATAATATGCATTTTCTTTTCTGTTCCCATAACTGTTATAGCTGCTGGTGGTTTGATGGATTTTATGTCTTCCTTCCTTTTTCTCAAAAACATGCAAAATAGAATAACCAACTTATCTGAGCTTGATCAGAATTTTTCTGACTATAGTACTGAAGAAATCTCACAGGCCTTGACAAATGGGACAAACACTAATCCTATTTTAAAAACATTAATATGACAATATTCAAAAATATTTTTGAAGTAATTCACTCAGTCATTTACAAATTTTTATGATACACCCAATTTCTGTATCATTGTAGTTGCTTACCTTGTTTTCTGTGGTTCTCTCCTCCTACACTGTTATCCCTGGGGGTTGAGGTTCATGTCTGATTTAATTTTGTGCTGTTAGGCAATAGATCAGTGCTTGTGAAACTCATCTTACTTTATTAAAAGCATATTGTCTATATTGAAAAACAGTATATGCTTGTGCCCAAACATTTTAAGGTATTTGTTTCTAAAATCTGTAGACTGAGATCTGTAGCTTGTACTTGGTTTGGGATAGACAGCAAGTATTCAAATTCATTACTAAACTGCTTCTTCTCCTACTCTCCTGGATCTTACTGGTAGAGGTAGCCTCTCTCAGCAACTAGTGCAAAAGGCTGGAATTACTTCTACAGGTAGCCACACAATCCTAGAACCATCCTCAGATGATTCATGATTTATTCTAAATCTGATATATAAACCTTGGAAGCTTCTCCCCATTAGTTATAGTTTACAGCCAGAGATACTAATAGACACCTGATACTAGTGTTAACAACTCTTATCCTACCTCCTACTTCTCTCTGCCCTGCCCCCAATGACACACCTGAGATTTTTCTTTGCCTATCTAATAATAGTTCTTCAAGTGTAGCAAGAGACCAGAATGATAGCACAGCTGATATAACATTTGCCTTACATGTAACCAACCCAGGTTCGATTCTCAGTATTCATATGGTCCTCTGAGGCTGCCAGGAGTAATTTCTGAGTACAGAGCCAGGAATAAACCCAGAATGTTTCTGGCTCAGCCCAAAAACAAAAGCAAAATAAAACAAAAAAACTAAACTTTTAGAGTCTGTGACCTGACCACTGAATTTAAACTGCTTTATCTCTCTCTTAAAATGCCTGATTTTTTTTTTTTTTTTTTTTTTTTTTTTTGGTTTTTGGGCCACACGTGGCCATGCTCAGGGGTTACTCCTGGCTGTCTGCTCAGAAATAGCTCCTGGCAGGCACCGGGGACCATATGGGACACCGGGATTCGAACCAACCACCTTTGGTCCTGGATTGGCTGCTTGCAAGGCAAACGCCGCTGTGCTATCTCTCCGGCCCAAAGTGCCTGATTTTAAATAGCTCTCCAGTTGTAAATAGAAGAGGTTATAGTCATTGCTTAGTAAATTCCTAATAGTCTAGTATAAAATCCTTAATGTCTTTTTTTGTTTTGTTTTGTTTTGTTTGGGCCACACCCGGTGACGCTCCTGGCTACGTGCTCAGAAATCGCTCCTGGCTTGCGGGACCATATAAGATGCCTGGGGATCGAACCTCCATCAGTCCTAG
Source organism: Suncus etruscus (assembly GCF_024139225.1). Classification (NCBI taxonomy): domain Eukaryota; kingdom Metazoa; phylum Chordata; class Mammalia; order Eulipotyphla; family Soricidae; genus Suncus; species Suncus etruscus. The sequence goes on from NC_064853.1 coordinate 19,790,422, forward strand.
GTCAGCCACATACGAAGCAAACACCCTACCACTGTGCCACCACTCCAGCCCCATCAATCCTTAATGCCTTTTGTGGCCTCCAAAGCTGTGCTGAGAGGACTCAGGAACTATTCCTGGTAATATCTGGCCAACCAGATCCTGTAGTCCAATGCTCAAATCTGGTGAGGCAATGCAGCTCAGGCTAGCGGTCCTAGGGTCTGCCAAGTCCCCAGCCATACTGGGGTGGGAAGGAGTGTCTTGCAGAGCTGGAGGATGAAGTTGGAGTCTTTTGAATGCAAGGCATGAGTCCCTGACCCTTAGATTATCTCCCTAGCTCCTGGCTCTCATTTTTTTCTACATTGTCTATTTTAATCATTAAGGAAATGATTGCTAGGTGGCTGAGTGATTCATGTCGGATGGGGCATTAGGAAGTCTGAAAACCACAATCATAAGCAATAAGGACTTCATATTGAGTGGTAGAGCTCTTCATTCACAAGTGTGTGCTTACACACATCCATACACATTACCAATTCTACCTAGTACGTGATATTATTTGAAGTACAGTTGCTATGGATGATGCAATTAAATCAATTGTGGTGATGTAATAAATATCTCAGAGAAAGGAAATATGTGGATCTAGAAAACAAAATTCTATGTTTTAAAATCAAAGAAAAGGCACAGATGGGAGAGGATATGAAGATTCACTGTAGTTTTGCAGCTGTAAACTAATGGAATGCAGTTAGAATACCTGTTCCAAATCATGCTTGAACCCCTCACTAAGTTGGATGACCCCTAAAAGGTTTGGATTCTCAGTTTGGTTGCAAGCAAAACAATGATAGGAATAAATATGTAATGCACAAGATTCATTTAGAAATACAGAATGCTTGTGGATAAGGTGTGAGCTCTAAAAGAATTCGAAATTTTATAGGTATTTGTTTTTTGATATTTATTCTTTTTCTCTTCCATAGATTTACTAAATGTTTGCCTCTATAATCTTTCCCCCAATGAGTCATATCATGAATTTACTTCTGATTTATATCATTTTGTTGATTTTCTAATTTACTTGTCATCCTTCTATTTTTATCCTTATTCTATTTGATTTTGGTTTGTTTCCATTTACTATCTTATTAAGCTCAACATATTTTTAGCTGCTTTCTTTATATTTAGTTTTATTTAAGTGAAAGCATGAAAGTAATGAATTTACCTCTGATGTTGTTTTTGTCTGCATAAATGTATACTGTCAGATCCAGTGGTCTCATTTTAATCATTTAAATAATGTATAATTGTATATTTTTATATATTCCTTCCTTCAGTTATTACTATAATCCTTATAGACACAGGAATACATGTTACATAATCCTAAATTTAGGGTTTTATAATTTTCTATAAACAGATTTCTCTCTGACATATTCAAAAATAAGTACTTCAAGACTTGAAAAAAGTATCTTTAAATATTCATTATAATTAACAGGTGCTATTTCCTCAATATAAAGATAGCAATCACAAATATTAATAACTTCTAGACTCAGATATTTGTCAGTGCTACACTTCTTCAACTCCACTAAAGAAATTAGTAATCTCACTTAAGGAGAGAGTGTTAGCACCATATTGGCTCAGTTTACGGATTATGCTCCCAGGAGTGCAGTAAACGCATTAGCCCTTTTTAAAAAAAAAACTTTATGGGGCCGGGCGGTGGCGCTGGAGGTAAGGTGCCTGCCTTGCCTGCGCTAGCCTAGGACGGACCGCGGTTCGATCCCCCGGCGTCCCATATGGTCCCCCAAGAAGCCAGGAGCAACTTCTGAGCGCATAGCCAGGAGTAACCCCTGAGCGTCACAGGGTGTGGCCCAAAAACCAAAAAAAAAAAAAAACAACTTTATTTTATTGATTGATTAATTTATTGGTTTGGGGGCCACACCCAACAGTACTCAGAGGTTACTCCAGGATCTGCACTCAGAAATTGCCCCTGGCAGGCTAGGGAACCATATGGGATGCGGGACTCAAACTGGGTCCCTCCTTGGTCAGCTCCATGCAAAGCAAATGCACTATCACTGTGCTATCTCTCCAGCCTCAGAATTAGCCCTTTTTAATCTTAACATAAAGCCCAATTTTTCCCTGAGACTTTACCTCAGTGCAGAGGAATCTCTCTTTTCTTAGATTTTATGTTTCATCTGTAAAGCTAGGACTCCCAATTAGACTGGAAGCTCTTTGGAAGTAAGTCCATGTTTTATATTTCGTTTTTTCTTTTTATTTTTCTTTTATGTTTTTGGGCCATGTCCAACAGTGCTCAGGGGTTACTTCTGCACTCAGAAATCACTCCTGGCAGGCTCTGAGTACTATATGAGATGCTAGGAATTGAACCCAGATTGGCCAGGTGCAAACCTTACCTGCTGTGCTATCACTCCAGCCCCCATGTTTTATATTTCCTTCCATCCTTCTTTGTTATCTTTAGCATCCAGTCCCAATAAATGCCAGGACATTTTAGCTACATTTATAACAGAACATTTTCTGCGCTTGTTACTATAAAATTTATGATCAATGGGGCCGGAGAGATAGCATGGAGGTAAGGTGTTTGCCTTTCATGCAGGAGGTCATCGGTTCGAATCCCGGCGTCCCATATGGTCCCCTGTGCCTGCCAGGAGCAATTTCTGAGCCTGGAGCCAGGAATAACCCCTGAGCACTGCCGGGTGGGACCCAAAAACCACAAAAAAAAAAAAAATTTATGATCAAAGATTTTAGGTTACCAAGTGGTAAAATTGCAAACCTTTAAAAGATATTGCTGAGACTAATAGCTCAAATAAATACTTTCAGGAGAAAGAATAGTGATATCCCTTGCATTAAGGAACTACATTTTTAGAAACAGGAAAGGGGAAAGCATATTGACTTATGTCTAACTAAAGCTATCTGTGGTCCTGTTGTCAAGAATGGCAGTAATGACAGTGGGGTCCCAAATGAGTCTGATTACAGTAACACTTCACCTGTTTAAACTCATTTCCAATCCCACAGACCCTCTTCTGTAGGAATTCATTTTCTGTGGGAGTTCCAGGAAAACCTGTACAGAAGGTATGTTAGAGAAGATTACACCCATTTTGCAAAAATGACTGGTTAATCCACTAAGCTAATTAGTGGTTGGAAAAGAAGCCCAGATCTCTAATTTCTCATCTTATATTCCTTAGACTACAGTTACTCAAAGTTGATTTGGAGACTCATGATATAAATCTCTGCCCTCAGTCACTGGATTCAACAACTGGATGTTCCTTCATTACATATTCTTTGGACCGTGACATGCTTGGATGGACCAGAGACAGAAGGCACAGTCCCTGATCTCAAGGAGCTCAAACATGTAAACTGACCATTCAAATATACATGTCTAATAATGTCTGCTGCCAGCACCAACAGAGAATTAGAATAAATAACAAGGGTCACAATAAGACACAGGTGCTGTGTGCCAGTCTACATCCTGGCATATGGGTATATGGTATATAAGGAAGGTAACATGGTGCACATACTGCTTTACATATATCAAAGACTTAAGAAATGGTAGTCATTAATATCAATTTTTATAAAGTAATAAAACCAGGGATGGTTATCTACAGAAAAAGGGAAGACTAACTGCTTTTATTTTATTTATTTATTTATTTTAGTTTTTTTGGGGGTCACACCCAGCGGTGCTCAGGGGTTACTCCTGGCTGTCTGCTCAGAAATAGCTCCTGGCAGGCACGGGGGACCATATGGGACACCGGGATTCGAACCAACTACCTTTAGTCCTGGGTCGGCTGCTTGCAAGGCAAACGCCGCTGTGCTATCTCTCCGGGCCCAACTAACTGCTTTTAAATTCAGAGGAACACAATAGAGGAGCGGCTACTTCTCTGTGGAAATCAGATCTAGAGGGTAATACTGGAGCTGAGTCTTAAGGAATGATTAAGGGCTTATAGACAGAGAGAAGATTCCAGGCAGAGCAAGGGTCCTGGCAAAGGCTTGGGCCCTGAGCAGCTGGGGAGGGTGGGACAAGGAAAGGAGGCAATGACATTGGGGCAGCCAGAGACAACTGACAGATTGGGGGAGGTGCCTCCTCCAAGTAAGCAGCATAAGGGTGGGGCTCCCCCTCTGTCTGACCCAGGCACCCGAGGGTGAGGCAGAAATTTTCCAAGGCTATTTGTTTGTTATAGGTTACATTTTTCCTGAACAGCATCCAAATTCCTTTGTTTTCACAGAGAGCAACGATAGTTTCCAAAGAAAAGAAAAAACAGACTTCTTGGTCCAAGGGCTTTCCCTGAGAAAGATCTGAATGGCCATCGGCCAAGCCTGGGTTCCACCAAGCTCTCTACAGAGAAAACAATAAGAAGAGGCAGCTGGAAACTTCTTCAGAATCAACTAGAAAATGGGAATTCCAAGTCATTCCCCGAGAGATTATTTTTATAGGGTCACACCCTACAGTACTGGGGGAGGGATGGGGGAAAGAGGTAACTGGGGTCACTCCTGACAATTCTCAGGCCTGCTTTTCCCTTATACATGCTAGGCAGGTGCTCTACCACTCAAAATATCTCTTGTGCCATCCTGAAAGACTTTTAACTTTAAGTTATAAATTCTGTTGGTTTTGCCCAGTCAAACCCTCCCACTTTTGGCACTCAGCATACTGCACACAATTGGAGATCTCAGTGCCCACAAAAATCTTTTTCTTCCTAGTTGGTAAATTCGTGCCTTTCCTACAGCTTAAAGAGACCCCCTCAGTGTTCTTGGGAGAACCCAAACCTCTGCCTTCACATCAGGGAACATTGACTCAATGTTCTTACAAAACCATTGTCCCGCCTTCCACTGGCAGCCATCCCCTATTGCTGTCCACAGCATCCCTTCTGCTTCAGTTGTTCCTATTCTACCTTCTTCTCATTCCTATGAGCCAATAGGAACCAAAGAGAGTGAATACAAGCAGGCCATCTTGACTGCAGGTGATAAGGCGGTGAGTTTTCTGTAGTGAGAAGGAAGTCATTGGATGGATGGATGATGGATGGATGGGTGGGTGGGTGGGTGGGTGGGTGGGTGGATGGGTGGGTGGGTGGATGGGTGGGTGGGTGGGTGGGTGGGTGGATGGATGGATGGGTGGGTGGGTGGGTGGGTGGGTTGGGCCATGGGACCTAGGGTGCAAAGGAGAGAGAGACAGAGACAGAGAGAGAAGGGGCACCCTGATGGATCTGAGCCCCTCCCAGGCCTGCTCAAGGCCGGAGTGTTGGGCCTCATCTCATGCCTGTGGGGGCCCGTCTCTCAGCAGTGTTGCTAGGTGCGGTGGGCCGGGCGCCTGCCACCGGTAGGCAGGTAGTAGGTAGGTAGGTGAATGGATGGATGGGTGAATGGGGGGTGGATGGATGATGGATGGATGGATGGATGGATGGATGGATGGATGGATGGATGGATGGATGGATGGATGGATGGATAGATGGATGGATGGATGGGTGGATGGGTGGATGGATGATGGATAGATGGATGGATAGATGGATGATGGATAGATGGATGGATGGATGGATGGATGGATGGGTGGGTGGGTGGATGAGTGGATGGATGATGGATGGATGGGTGGATGGGTGGATGGATGATGGAGAGATGGATGTATGGATGGATGGATGGGTGGATGGATAGATGGATGAATGGGTGGATGGGTGGATGGATGGATGGATGGGTGGATAGGTGGGTGAGTGAGTGGATGGATGGATAAACAGATGGATGGATGGATGGGTGGATGGATGGATAGATAAATACATAGACACGTAGATAGGCAGGCATGTCTTTGAATGTTACTATATACAGACAAGCTATTGGTCAGCATCAGTTACTCATGAAAGCACACTTAGTGAACTTACCTGCTTTTTAGGTAGCTCAGTGAACATCTCATGTGCACTATTCAAGTCCTTCCAGATAGCCTGCAATTGAGGCATCTCTGTTTGATTACTTGTCCAGTGGGAAAACAGGTTCAGAGCAGTTCAGAAAGTCACTGGTGTTCTACCACAAGGAAGCAGTAGAGGGAAATTTGCACCCTGATTCCTACAGTACTATGTGAGTACCTCTAGTTAGAAGGGCAGGTAGGGGGATAGGGATAGAACTGTATGCCACTCATCTCCTTCAGGAGTTCATAGCCAGATGCAGAAAGAAGTTCATGCAACTTACTGTGATTCAATTTAGTCTGTGATAAGTAGTTTTAGAAATCAATCAGAACAACCCCCAACCAGACAACTCCTTAGGGACTGAAGTCTGAAGATCCAAGTTAGGAGAGAAGATCCAAGTTTGGTAAGAAAATAATTAGCCTTAAGAAAATAACTTAGGCAAGATACTGTTATGGATACATGTACATGCTCTTCTACTCAAGTCTTACACAATTTCTGAGCTGGATCTCATTGTCCTGAGTTCCTAGAGACTGCTTAGAGAGGTTCAGTAACTCACCCGTGATCATACATCAGCTATGGGCCAGCAGAGATATGAACAAAGACCCTTTGACTCCAAACCCATGCTCTGGTCTCCTTGTGTCTGACACAGAGAAAGTGAGATATCCACTCCGGAGGTCTTCTCAGAGATAAGAAGAAACCATAATAACAAAGAAGATAAGAACGAGAATAACTCCAGGAAAAAATAACTCTTGTTTTTTCTTTCAGTGCTTATGGCCAGACTCTCCATTTTCCCCCAAGTATGATAGCCATTAAAGGCTTTTTATAAAGTGGCCTGAAGTCACACTTGGTAGTTACAGGTCTAGAATGATTTCACCCCATTGCTTTATTATCTGCAATCATCAGAGTATTTGTATCACTTCTAAGTCTTAAAACTATCCAATGAGTTTGATTGGACAAGTCCCCACTTTTCAGACAAAGAGATGGAATTGGAAGAGGGTATGGAGCTTAAGCACAGCTTCACTGGGACTCAAAGTAAAGCATTCACTTACTCTCAATTCAACACAGGGTCTGCCGTTAAGAAGCACCATCAGTAGGTTGAACTTGTATTTCCCCCTTGCCTTTAACAGCTTTTAAACCCCATCCCCACTTTCATTTCCAGCTCTTGATATTAAAGCACAATTGAGTCAACTTTGCCACCAAAAAAGAAAGAAAGAACAAATTGTCTAGCCCATCCCCAACATAACCTGCCTTACAAATGCTTCCCCACCCGAACTCTTTGGTAAAGTTTCCCTCCAGACCTAAGAAAGGTATCAAATTGCTCCTCTGCAAACACATTTCAGTGTTTTGACTAAGACCCTATAATTATAAGAAATACAACAAGCTAAGAAAAGACTGCTTAGCTTAGGAAGTAAGAATTATGCACTGTCCAGCCAGGATTTGTTTGGATGCTAAAAAACAGAAGTTAGCATCTTCATTGTTTGAGAGGCAGAGTCGGCACCAAGCCAGAAACCCAGAAAGACAAGGCGATGCAGCAGGAGCAGTCTGAGCCTGGGGATTAAGTGTTCTAGAAGAGAAAACTGAGACTCAGAAAAGTTAAAGAATGCCCGGAAGGTCACGTCGCCTCCCACAAAATGGAAGATGAAAACTGAATACAGAAGACTGTTTTATTATTGCTTCCTCCCTTACCCTTTTGCAGTAACTGGTAGAATTCTACAGCCTCCACCCTCATTCCCACCCCAAGGCTGAGTAAGATCACAGTCTAGAAGTTGCCAGCCCACCTACAGACCTGTGTCCTGACTTCCCTTGATTTGGTGTGTTCTGTAATCTTTACAGGACAACAGAGGTATTACAGAAAGCAGCTCTGGGACCACAGAACTTTGAGTGTTTCATTCTACCTTACTATGAAAGATTCTAGATTCCCATGGAAATTATTTTTACTATTTTCCTCTGGGAAATAGTAAGGGAGGCAAGAGCTCCTAGCTCTGATATGGCTTCAAGGGCTCCTAGCTCTGATAGGTCTCACTATTTTTCTTGGGAGAACTTTCCACTGTTGAGTATTTCTAGTTCTGGATAGGCACAACTCTGAGACATAACCCATATTCCAGAGTCCCTCCACACAATTAAGTGGTCACTGCTGTCCCTTCCCTGCCTGCTAGATGCTGGCTGCTCTGTGCAAGCTAATGCTCTACAAGGGAACACTCACCAATTGTCTAAAGGCAGTTATTTTTATGTAGTATAATTGTTTACATTTTATATTATATATGCTTTATTTATTTTTTTAATATATGAGATCTTTATTTAAGCACAATAATTACAAGCATGATTATCATTGGGTTTCAGTCATAAACAGGACACCCCCTTCACCAGAGCAACACCACCAATGCTCCCCTTCTTTCCTTCCCAACCCTTGCCTGTATTTGAGACAGGCATTCTACTTCTCACACTCATTAAGATTGTCATGATAGGGGCCTGAGAAATAGCATGGAGGTAAGGTGTTTGCCTTGCATGCAGAAGGATGGTGGTTCGAATCCTGGCATCCCATATGGTCTCCCAGGCCTGCCAAGAATAATTTCTTAGCGTAGAGTCAGGAGTAACCCCTGAGTGCTGCCAGGTGTGATCCAAAAACCAAAAAAGAAAGAAAGAAAGAAAGAAAGAAAGAAAGAAAGAAAGAAAGAAAGAAAGAAAGAAAGAAAGAAAGAAAGAAAGAAAGAAAGAAAGAAAGAAAGAAAGAAAGAAAGAAAGAAAGAAAGAAAGAAAGAAAGAAAGAAGAAAGAAAAGAAAAGAAAAGAAAGATTGTCATGATAGTTGTTAGTGTAGTTATTTCCCTAACTGCACCACTATTCTTTGTGGTGTACTTTATATTGTGAGCCAGTCCTTCCGGCCCTCATCTCTATTGTCTCTGGGGATTATTACAATGATGTCCTTAATTTTTCTTAAAACCCATAAATCAGTGAGACTATTCTGTGTCTATCTCTCTCCCTCTCACTTATTTCACTCAGCATAATAGATTCCATATACATCCACCTATAGGAAAATTTCATGATTTCATCTCTCCTGATGGCTGCATAATATTCCATTGTGTGTGTGTGCCACAGTTTCTTTAGCCATTCCTCTGTTGAAGGACATCTTGGTTGTTTTCAGAGTCTGGCTATTGTAAATAGCGCTGCAATGAATATAGGTGTGAGTACAGGATTTTTGAATTATATTTTTGTGTTATACCTTAGGAGTAATATAGCTGGATCATATGGGAGCTCAATTTCCAGTTTTTTTTGAGGAAGCTACATATTGTTTTCCATAAAATCTGGATTAGACGGCATTCTCACCAATAATGAATGAGAGTTCCTTTCTCTCCACATCCCTGTCAGCACTGATTGTTCTTGGTCTTTGTAATATGTGCCAGTCACTATGGCAGGGCTCTCAAACTCAATTTACCTGGGGGCCGCAGGAGGCAAAGTCGGGATAAGGCAGGGCCACATAAGGGATTTCACACACACACACAAAAAAAGGGACAATGGGCAGGAGCAGCGGAAATGACATCTACACTAGGTGCAAAGTATTCGCGATTATTCGCTTATCGAATATTCGCAAGAAAAAAATCGCATTAGTAAGAAACGGAACTGCTCGGGGTATGCGAATGTTTAATGCGATTTTTTCTTACTGATGAAATTTTTATTGCAATTATTTGGTAAGCGAATATATTCACAAATACTGCGATATTTGAAAGCCGGCCACAGGCCACAAAATGTTGTATGGAGGGCCACGAGTTTGAGACCCCTGCTCTATGGTAAAGGTAGTTTTGAACCACACAGAAAAGTCACTCTGGATGATAGGATCTCAGGGTCTGATGTCTAGAACCAGGCATGGCTTAAAATTTTTTTTTCCATTTTAAAGTTCTTTCTTTATTATTCTTGAAAGCTACTCACCACATTTTTGTTTCCAACTGTTTTCACTGTTGTTTGTTCGTTTTTTGTTTTGCTTTACTTCCCACATTTAACTTGAGGCTCCAAATGCAAAAGACAGATTTGAAATGCTCACAACATTTACACAGTGTGTTTAATGACATCTTACTCTTGTATTGCAGGAAGACTGACTATTCCACATTTCATAGTCTTAGGCACTTACAGCAAGAGTTATCATGGAGAGCCCAAAGAGAGAGAAGAGGGGGATAAGTCTGCACCTTTGACTAAAGAGATCATAGTTATGTTTTGGAAAAGATTAAGCGACAAATACATTAAGTTTTCCTCAATTCTGGGAAGACCACAGCACCAACTATAATTCTCAGAGGCAGAAGCAATTATTATTATTATTATTTTTACTAAAGAGGTTTAGCCTTAAGTATATAGTATATACTGGACTAATCTTTCTAAAGGGGTGGGGGGAACTCCCAAGCAGTGCTCAGGAGCTTCCTGTGATTCTTGGCCAACTAGGCTGCCAGTTTAGCAATTATGGCCTGAGGATGTGATACTTCTCAGGTCCTGTTGTACCAGGGACTATCTGAGCTATGTAGTATTTGGAGGCCTCCAGGGATCTACCCAGTGATATTCAGGTGTGGTGCTAGGAATAGAACTCAGGTCAGGCACATGCTAGGCAAATGCCCTAAAAGCTATACAATAGTATCCCAGGTCCTTGTTCAGACTCTTTAACTGGAAAATCACTATAAGAAGGGAAGGAGAAACAGATTTGCAGAACAATGACTTTAGCATTAGCATCTGGGTACCATGGCACCTGGAATGCCTTTTGCAGTCACACTCCAGCAGGAGGGAAAGTAATACTGGGATTGCCTACTATGTGTAATGCATATAAAGTAAGATAGCAAGCATGCAATGTTTAAGCATATGAAGGAATGCAAGGAAGCTCAGAAAGGGCACCCCGTTTCAAATAAGGGGTTATTATGTTATGTTCTTCCTGGTTATCATCTCTATGCTAGAGTCCAGTGACTGGCTCATCCCATCCAGGTTAGGAACATGGAGTATGGAGCCAGATTTTATGACAGCATGTCCTACTTAGTAATGGAGAGACTTGAGAAAAAGCACTTAACCTCTCTGTGCCTAATTCCTGGTTACCAAACAGGATTATAATCCAGCCAAACTATATTATCACTATAGGGTTAAATCAGCAAAGTGCAAACTGCATAAAATTGGTTTTTACCAAATATTAAGAATCGCAGACATACCACTTATTAATCTTGCCAGATATGGGGATCTCAACTGTTCTCACCCCCACCCCGTGATTTAAAGGGAAAGAAAACTTCCTTTACCAGGTGGGCGGAAATACTGAGAGCATACCTGCTCAGGTCAGCCAGTTCTTAATTGGCCTAACTGGGATTCCTCCCTAGGCCCGCCTCGCAAGAATAGCAAAACAGAGCATTTAATTCCCTTTTCAAAACTTTCTCAGCCTCTACAGATAGGCTTGCATCTACTTCTCCCAGCAATTACATGAGGTAAGTGCTGCTAAACCCCATTTTACAGATACAGAAACCAAGACTGAGAGTGTTTAAGTCATTTTCTCAAGGTACAATACTGAGCATATATCAGGAGGTAGATATCGGCGTAAATATCAGTGCCAAGGTAGACAGCCCTGACTGACCCCCACGTGCTTAAAAGAAGGCCAGTAGTCCCAGATGCCTACCTCACCTCCAACCAATGCTGCCACTGAGTTTTGGGGTTGGGTTTGGAGTAGTTCATGGTCCAGGTCTGGGGTGGAGATTTGGTCCTGGGTTCTCCAGTCCTGCATCCAATAGGAAAGGGTCTGGGACCAAGTAGCAACTGAGTTCTTTCAGAGGGAATTTTAAGGTCCCTCCAGGCTCTCTACCTGCACCTCACTCATCTTTTTTAGCATCTTTGTAGAATCAAACTCCCTATTTGGGCCAGTAGATGACCAGGAACAGTAGTAGCTATGCTGGGAAATTTAGGATCCCAGACCCCCTCAGGAAGACCCAGAGGCCAGAGGCCTAAACCCTGCCCTGCTTCAGTTCATCCATCTGGATCAAAGATGAGGTATCATGGAGTTTAAAGAGAAAGGTGCCCAAGAATACAGCCTGAAATGTCCTTGGCATCGCCTATCATCAACTGAAATCATTCTGAGCATTGCGTCTTCTTCTCCGTCATTATTCGTTCGAATAAGACTCCATACCTTCTAATTTTCAGCTGTAATAAAATTGGCACCCTGGTAGCCCAGCCTGTGGTTTCTCCTGCGGTTCGTATCCTGCACCAGACACAGAAGGCAGCTTCCCCACCCACCTTGGTCTGTGAATCTGATTCATCGCGGTTACTTTTAATTCTTACCCCTTAAGACCTTTATAAGTTGCTGATGATGGGCAGCTGGGGTGGGAAATGCAACAAGCAGATTTTGCAAGCAGAATTATTCGGTTCGAATTTACTGTTTGTGTCAATTAATCTTTCTTTCTCCCAACCTTTGCTCCTTGGTCATGGGCCCCTGGTCATGCCAAGCCTCACTCCCCCATCCAGAAAATGGGAGCAGGGCTGCATGGAGAATTCCTGAGGCTATTGAGAGGGCCTGCCACGAACTGGTGGAGCTAGAGATCAGGGTGCAAAGGGGTGCGCGCATTCTGTCTCCACCCAGGTTTCTTTCCTTGTCCCTCTTACTGCCCTAAGATCCACCCCGGGGCTCCCAACCTCCACCACCACCACCACACCTCACTCCCTTGGGACCGGTGGTGGTAGCCCCAGCCCCCGCCTTTCCCGGGGGCGGGTTCAACAGGAGAGGCCAGTGGTGACCTGCAGGCGGAAGGCCGCGTCTTTATTTACACAAAAAAAAAAAGCAGGCGGTGGAGGCTGGCCTTGTATGGACAAACCGGGAACTTCCCCCGGGCAGGCAGTAAGAGGCGGCCTGCGCCTGATAGGAATGTGCCAATAAATAAATAAATATAGGAATGAAAGAATGCATTGACATGCCCTCCCAGGGTCAGGGAAAGGCGACCCAAACAAAGGTGGCCCTGGCTGTCAGCCCACGCGCCCCAGCCCAACTGACAGCTGAGCTGAACTAAGTGGGGGCACCCGGAGTGTTGGCGTGTGCATTAGTCCAGGATCCCCAGCGAGATGCGACTTGGGGTGTGCAAGGGAAAACTGCGCCCTAAGCCGGCACTGGGAGTTTGGTTGGTTGGTTGGTTGGTTGATTGCTGACGTCTGGTTGCTAGGCACGTTCCCGGGACACGTCACTGTCTCGTCACTTTCCGCTTAGCATCTCGAGATCCTCCTGGGAAGTCTGGCTCAGATGGGCCAAAGGCGCTAAAACCTGGATTTGGAAGCAGGGATTGGAGAGGACGGGGTTGGTGGTGGTGATGATGCAGGCGCAGCTCTCCGGGTACCCAATCACGCGTCTCCGTTCAGGCGCGCCAGGGAAGGGCACCCCGACACGCGATCCATCGTGACGTCGCAACCCGCCACGATTTGTGGGCGCCGCCCTGGCCTCCTCCCCTTCCACCCCGCCTGCCTGCTCGCCACCGGATGTCGCCCGCCCCGGGACTGCTGACCCAGAGCCCCAGGTGGTGGTGGTGGCGTGGCTGGCCGAGCCCTGTCGCCCTGGGACACTGACAGGTGCGCCCGGGGCGCGTGTTTCTCGCCTCCTCCAGAGTCACACCGGGCTGCATCCGGTGCGGGAGCAATGGAAACTGGTCTTGCCGAGCTTTCCCGGCAGGGCCCGCCCAGGCCCACCCGCCCAGGCCCCAAACTGGTTCCTTCACTTTCTCTGGCCAGGTCTTGCCCTCCTCCTCCTGCCTGAGGCAGGCAGGCAAGCGAGCGAGGAAGGAAAGCTGTTTGCTTCATGGATCAGAGGAGTGATCTAGCGATATAGCAACCAGCCATCACCCAGGTGGGCCAGTAAAGCACCTTTCATAGTGGTCCTGCACCTAGATCCACTCGGTAGAGCCTCGAGTGGGCCTTGGCTCAGTGTCCAAACCATCAGAATCAGACCCATGGAGTAGATGGGCAAATGCAAAAGGAACACTCCAGCTTTCTGGATTCCTTTACGCCCAGATCTTCGAGGATTTTCCCCAAAAATTCAAATTCCCTGCTCTAGATGATTTAGCCAAGAGGAAAGCTTGGGCAGAAAGTCTAGACAGGTGAAAGCAAGAATTTATTTACAGACGTTTCAAACACTGTTCTAGAACCCCTGGGGTTCCATCATCACCTCAAACTCACTCTCACATGTTTTTTGTTTTGTGTTGTTTTGTTTTACCAGGCAGAGCTTAGTTAGCAGTCAAGCCATTTTCTGCAGGGCCTGGATCCAGTTCTCTGAGTGTATCCAGGAAAAGATTTTAAATTTAGGTCCTGTAGATTTGAAATGCAGCCCCATCCCTTCTCCTTCCACTCACTTCTACAGGACCTAAATTGTTTTCCAGGGGAGCTGGAGGTGGGTTTTGAGGGAAAGCAAACCATCATGATGGAGTGATTTACATGCCAAGACTCTGGCTGCAGTCACTACAATACCCGAGTGACTCAGATAATTTCTGTGGAATTGTCATGTGTTTTGGTGGGATTTTTATTGTTTGTTTCATTGTGCTTTTGGCCTATCAGAAAAGATACTAAAAACAAAGAGTAGACCTGGCCCAAGGTAGACACTAACAAACCTATCATAGTATTCTGGGGTGGCTCACGCACTTCTCATCCCTGAGACAGCTCTCCGGGCCCAGCCCTACCAGCTCTTGCCAGTGCATGTAACTTGGACCCATTTTACAGTGAGAGGGCTAAGACAGTATCAGGTTCACCTGTGTCTGTGTTTCGGATGTTTTCCTGACGTGTACAAGGGGAGGCGTGCCCTCCTGAAGTCAGAGAAAAAATTCTGACCTTCACCTGCCCTCCCTGAATCCCTGGGTGACTAGCTGAGGCTGTCTTGGCAACTTCCTTTGACCTATATCCTGTGGGCTCTACCAGAACACCAGCCAGAAAATGCAGACACACCCTCTGCACTTTTTATCCCAACTTGTACTTCATACTCCAGCGATTTCTCTTTCTGGAACCACATTTTAAAATGGTGGATCATATGTTAATGGACCCCTATGACATGGCAGACTGGACACCAGGCATGTCATGTGGTTTATTTCATCAGGATCACAGCCTGCCCAGAACTGAGAGATAGAAAAGAAAGAGAAATGGATATCTTTTTTATTACTCCTAGAGTTCGGCTGCCTCTGCCCAGGGGGTTTCTGAGAGAGAGGGAGAGATAGATGGAAATTCACCATCAGAGATGGCCAAGGGGAGGCCCAGGTTCAAGAAAGAAAGAGAAAGAAATAGCAGGCAGTATCTCTCTGATGCTTTATTCCCCACCGCACCCCCATTCCCACTGTGGACCAACAGGTGCTGCTTTGGTCACTATCCTGGACCCCTCTGCAGCTGTCCAAGTTTTTCCTTTTATACCCAGCACAACAAGGGGTGTTATTTTAATTTATTAATTAAAGAGTCCTAGAGTTGGTGTAGGTATGGTGAGGCCTTTCTAGGCTAGGCCCGGCTCCTGCAGCCCCTACAACCTGGCAAGCCTAAGGTTGCAGGATGAGAGCGGAGAGATTCACAAAGCAGTCAGATGAATTTCCAGGAGTCAGCCAGCTTTATTTCACAGTCCCTACCGCCATGTACACCTCTTCACATGGCCTCTATACTAAGCCTTTTCCTAGCAGCTACTTCTCTACTTCTTCTTCGGCCTTTTCAGCGGCTTTTTCCAGACTTCCTAGCTGACTAACTCCCTTTGCTGAAGCTACTGCTGCTGCTTTTTTGATGATGTTCAATTGCTGATGCTGAATTGCTGATCTGATTGCTAAATCTGATGCTAAATCTTGCTGTTGATTCTCACTTCTTCTTATTCTCACTTCTGTCCCTCACTTCTCTAACTCTCCTTCTTATTCCCTCTTTCCCCCCATGCAGATTCCTCTACCTGCCCATTTTGGTGTGGGTTGTTCTGAACATTTGGGTGGGATAAATAAGAAGTTGTGAGAGGAGATACCTACAAGGGGGTATGTCCAAGGGTCATGTCTGCTCAACTGTCATTACAGTGGGGTTATCCAAGGGGCATGTTCAAGTCCAAATGCCATACATCAATACACTTATCTCAACTGTTCTCCATAATATCACGGGGCACTTGGGAGTCCTTCCTATAAAGCATAAATGATTATGTTACCCCAATTTCCCTGCAAGACAGCTTTCCGTAATCTCTCCGATGGCCTTTATGCAGCTCCACAATGTAGAGGGGTCTGCCCAGTCAACCACCAGCTCACACCCCTGTACTTCTGGACCCCTAGCTTTTGTTTGTGAACTTCTGTTTGAGATGCCCTTCCCAACTCTTTGATTCCTTTCCGTTTTTACTTAAACACTGTCTTACAGTCTACACTCTATTGTAAGCACCTATTTAGTGGTCTGTCTCCCTAGTTGGTGTGTTCCCTCAGGGTTACTCCTGTGTCCTTTTTTCCTGTCCTTAGCACCAAGCCTAGTGGACCTCATAATTGGTAGTTGATCCATGTGTAAGTGGTAGCCAATTGGCCTTCAATCCAAATAAAACAAAAGTTTAGCATTAACTTAGTCCCATTTAATAAAGGAGAAAAATCAAGTCTCAAAGAGGGTCAGAATTTATCTTTATAAAGTCAGACAAGTTAGCAGCTGAGTTAAACCAAAGGTAAATGCTTCTAAATCTGCTCACTCTTCCATCATGGTTTCAAGGCTGAAGATAAATCCAGCCTCCTTTACAGTTTTCTTCTTGAAGATATTTCTAACACTATTTTCCCATGCTGCATAGAAAGAAGCAGTAGCTTGGATCCTGATCATGGAATAACTATCATTCCAGCCATCAAGCCTATGGTTGGTTCCCAAGGCCTGGTTTTAGATGATTGAGAGCTAGTCTACTTCATAGCACTGGGGGAATGCCCACTCTGTGATATTTGTTTAATGCAGGAGAGAGTGGGATTAAAGGGGTAGCTTGTCCAAAGTTTGAAATCCATCTTTTAAATCCAAGTGGATCCCCAATTTTCAGCCTGGATTATTTCTACCTTCTCAGACAGCTTCCTGACCAGGGTCCTGGGGTGAGACAGTTCTCTCCCTCAGAAGCTACTCAGGGTTGCTGGGTGGGCAGTAGTGTCATGCTTATACCACTCCTGGTTTCTCACCTGAGCAGGCCATCCCCTCTGACTCCACCTCCTGGGAAGAGAGGGCATGGGAAGCTGTCCTTGCTCCCAGTCAGTGGCCCCCTGAGAACCAGGCAGGTAGGGGCAGATCCACACCCTTTCTCAGGTGTCTCAATAAACAAACTATTTAGCAATTACACACGCCCTTGACCTGAGCTCCCACAACCTTTCTTGACTCCTGGAAGCTGCTCTCCAGCTCAGGGCTTGTCACGAGAGCTCCCTGAAAGCACTCAGGGGTTTGTGTACTCCGCAACATGCATGCACGGAAGTCATGTCTCTGTGTGCCTTAGGAGACCAGTGGTCCGGTAGAAGAAATTTCTACCAAGCTGGTGATCACGGCCAGACAGGAAGTCCCTGGAGGGCAGGAAAGTCATCTATCATTGCCTGAGTCACTTTACTCTGCTTGACAATGGGTTCTCACACTTGGTAGGCCTGATCATATTTTAGTTAAGTGGTTGGATAAATATTGATAGATCTGATGAGCTCTTCAAAGTCTGCTTTAGGACTTTCACTTAAAGATAGAATCAAGGCACACTAGAGACAAAAGAAATGATAGATATACATTTTATATATATATATATATATATATATATATATATATATATATATATATATAAAAGAAATGACAGAGGGAAAATTCTGGCAACTAATTCCCTCAATTTAAAAATGGGAGAACCTAGAGAGCCAAAGAGATAGCACAGCGGTAAAGCTCTTGTCTTGCATGTGGCTGACCTGGGACGAACCCTGGTTCAAATCCCAGCATCCCATATGGTCCCCTGAGCCTGCCAGGAGCAACTTCTGAGCAAAGACCCAGGAGTAACCCCTAAGCAGTGCTGGGTGTAACCCCTCCAAAACAAACAAACAAACAAACAAAAATGGGAGACCTAATGGAAAAAAATGAACTATGGGCATCTACTGAATTCTGCTTATGTCCTTCTTCATGTTGAAAGCCAGTTCCTGGAAGGGATTTGAGCAGGGATGGGGACCTGAGCCTTGCCTATAGGGCAGCAGAGCAGAGGGAGGTAGTGAAGTGGAGCAGAGAGCAGAGAGCACCCCTGATCTCACAGCCCAAATCTTAGTCATTCCTACCCCAGCACTCACCAAGTGCTCTTCAGTTCCTGGCTTTCAGGGACCTTAAATATTTTAAAAGCTAAGTGCTAAGGTGGCAAAGACCTTTGTCTTTTTTTTTTTTTTTTCTTTTTTCGGGCCACATCCGTTTGATGCTCAGGGATTACTCCTGGCTAAGCGCTCAGAAATTGCCCCTGGCTTGGGGGAACCATATGGGACGCTGGGGGATTGAACTGCAGTCCTTCCTTGGCTAGCATTTGGAAGGCGGACACCTTACCTCTAGTTCCACCTCACCAGCCCCAGCCCTTTGTCTTTTATACACTTCTGACAAGTTTGATCCATCTGTCTTCCCTATACAGAGTATGAAGACCTTTTTGGTTTTTTTTTTTTTGTTTGTTTGTTTTTTTGGTTTTTGGGCCACACCCGGCGGTGCTCAGGGGTTACTCCTGGCTGTCTGCTCAGAAATAGCTCCTGGCAGGGGGCTGGGCAGTGGCGCTAGAGGTAAGGTGCCTGCCTTGCCTGTTCTAGCCTTGGACGGACCGAGGTTCGATCCCCCCACGTCCTATATGGTCCCCCAAGCCAGGAGCAACTTCTGAGCGCATAGCCAGGAGTAACCCCTGAGCGTTACCGGTGTGGCCCAAAAACAAAAAAAGAAAGAAAGAAAGAAAGAAAGAAAGAAAAGAAAGAAGAAAAGAAGAAGGAAGGAGAAAGGAAAGAAGGAAGGAGGAAAGGAAGGAAGGGAAGGAAGGAAGGAAGGAAGGAAGGAAGGAAGGAAGGAAGGAAGGAAGGAAGGAAGGAAGGAAGGAAGGAAGAGAAGGAAGGAAGGAAGGAAGGAAGGAAGGAAGGAAGAAGGAAGGAAGGAAGGAAGGAAGGAAGGAAGGAAGGAAGAAGGAAGGAAGGAAGGAAGGAAGGAAGGAAGGAAGGAAGGAAGGAAAGAAAGAGAAGAAAGAAGAAAGAAAGAAAAGAAATAGCTCCTGGCAGGCACAGGAGACCATATGGGACATCGGAATTCGAACCAACCACCTTAGGTCCTGGATCGGCTGCTTGCAAGGTAAACACCACTGTGCTATCTCTCCGGGCCCAGAAGACCATTTTGATATTCAAAATGTCACCTACTCTTACAGGAAGGCTGGTGACCCCATTATAAGGACAAAGGTTCTCAGAGGACTTGAAGCATGGTTTTTTGTAGTGGCACTGGATGAGTAAAGACCAGGGTCTTTGGGAGACCACTGGAGTCTGTCTCTATGTCCCTGTGGACTCCATACACATTACATTTTTGAGGTCATGAGCTCATTTGTTTCCCTATCATAGCTGGTGCCACTTACAGCATGGAGCCATGAAGGACAGAGAAGGGGCTTGAAAGGAGACCAGATGTCTTCAAAAGAAAGGCCAAGTGTGCCAGGATCATCTTCTGATGTCAGACCCAAAAGTCTTGGTAAGGATTCTGAGATGAAGAATTATTTCTTCTAAGGAAAAAACTGCTGAGTTCCATAGGAAAGAAGAGATCAAACATTTCCTTTTCTAAAAGTGGAGGGAGATGTCTGGAAACCCACGGATTAGAGATCATTTACAACTGGCTTAAAAAATAAGATGTCCCAACAACTTTCAAATGCCAATGCCCCATGCTTGGGTCAGCACTGAGAAGGGACCCCACACTGCCACCCACCAGCCAGCTGAGTGATCATGCACAAACAACTCACCTTCCCAAATTTGTCTCTGAGCTGTGGCATGCTGGTGGCTCCTTGGCAGAGCTGGTGGGAAATAGATGATGTCATAGAAGCAGACAACCAACATGCCAGGCACCCAGAAGATGCTAAGTAAATCTCTTCAATTTTTTTCTTTTTTTCCCTAGTTTTTAAAGAATAGGGAAAGAATGATAGACTCTGGTGCTTTGGGAAATAGACCAGACATGGAAAAAAAAAATCCAAATCCACCCCCCCACCCCAACTTCACCCTGACCCCCAGGGAAAGAAAGTCTCACTGGGGCAACACAGGCCATTTCCCAATCCTTCTGCTTATAGTGGGGGCGACTGGCCACCCACTTACTTCCTTTCCTGTTCTCCCTGAATTGGGCCTAGCCAGCAAAGATGTACTGTGCCACTCAAAACAGAATCGTGACAACTAAGCCAGCAGGCAAGTCAACATACCTGTTGACAAGTAGACACAGAGACTAAAAATGCCTGTAATGCGATGCTGCCTGATAACACCTAGGCTTCCTTCCACTGGCATCAGGAAAGGGGTGGGATGGGGAGAAAAGAGCAGGGGGAGGGAAAAAAGCATCAATCTGGGGACTCAATGACCCCCCCCTTTTCCAGTAGTGGTAAGATTTTTTGAACAATTTTATTGGCAATTTCAGCCTTCTCAGAAACCTGGACTTAGTTCTTAGTTCTGGGATCTGGTTTCAAGGATCCAGGGAAAACTGCAAGTGAAAGACTGCTCAAGGCGCCAAGCTATTTCTTGCCCACGTAGCAGGAATCTGCAGTAGGAGGGCAGAAGGAAAGTCTGGTGCAGGGCTCGTCTGTTCTGTGGGCTTTTACTCAGTAGAGTCATTTCTGTTACCCAATTCCTTTCGGGTTCTTGACTTTATCTTGCTCTGTAATGGCCCTAATTTCTTTTTTAATTTATTTAGAATCACCATAATACAGTTCCAAAGTATGTCATGATTGAGTTTTTCAGTTATAAAATGTCCAACACCCTTCCCCTATACATAAGTTCCCACCACTAATGTCCCCAGTTTGCTTTCTGCCCTCTCTTCCTGCCCTCCCCACTGCCACTTCTATGGCAGACATTTTCTTCTCTCTCTTTCTCTCTTTCTTCCTCTCTCACCTATTTTTTATTTAGTGTCTACAAGTGAGCTCACAGACTATGTGCTAATGCCCCACCCCCATAACCCCAAAAATCCAGTGCAAAGCTGGGTAAAGAAGGTCCCTGGGGAAAGGGAAGAACCAAATATCTCTTCTCTTCCTTCCTAAACTTTTTCCCATAGCTAAACCTCTTGGCCCTCATTCCACTGCCTTTTTGAGCTAGGTTGGGCGAGAGCACTAGGAGTGATTAGCAGGGCATAGATGGAGACCTTGGATCTGGTAGAGTGTGCATGCAGAAAATAAAAGCTTCCTTCTTTCTTCATTGAGCTGAAACCCTGATGACGGAGAAGGAAGGGGTTGCTAGGTCTTGTCCAGAACTGAGACTGATTTAGCCTTAGAAGCATATTAGTAACTGATTTGCATAGAAGACAAAGTATTTCCCCCAGCTTTCCAAGTCTAGAAAGTGCTCATAGCCTGTTCTACAGATGGTAAAACAGGATCAGAGTGGCATGTGACCTGACTCCTACAAGAGGGATACTCTTGACACAAGTGGATCTAGAAATTCAGTCTTTCCATTCCATATCTGTAGGACAATTTTTAGGGGGAAAGATGTGGATTTCTGAATCATGATCTCCTTACCAACACTCCTCTCTAGTCTGTTTCTCTGAATTCACTGCCCCAAACTACAAGAGGAGAGCACAGAGCAAGCTCACTTACTTGTTGAGCTGCACTTTTACGATTGGTGTTCCTTTATTTGAAGCTACACTGTTTTTTTCCCTTTTTTCTTTTTGTGTTTCTTGGACCACATCAGTAGTGCTCAGGGGTTACTCCTGGCTCTGAGTTCAGCAATCATGCCTGGCAGGCTTGGGGACCATAAAGGATGCTGGAAATCAAACCCAGGTCAGCTCTGTGCAAAGCAAATGCCCTATCGCTGTGCTATTGCTCTGGCCCCTACTCTCTGTTTTTTAAATACTAGGTTATCAATGTAATACTTCTTAAGAAAACTAAACCAGGGGTCCAGAAAGTTGGTATGGAAGTAGGGCGCTTGTCTTGCATGCAGAAGGACGGTGGTTCAAATCCCGGCATCCCATATGGTCCCCCAGGCCTGCCAGGAGCGATTTCTGAGCATAGAGCCAGGATTAGCCCCTGAGCGCTGCCGGGTGTGATCCAAAAAAAAAAAAAAAAGAAAAGAAAAGAAAAACTAAACCATGTTTAAATAAACAGGAGTCCCTTTTCTTGAAAGGTTTTCTCTGATTCGTGCATTTGTTGTGCAGATCTGGGGATGTTCCCAAGAGCTTTCTGGGCCTCTATGTTTTCTAAATGACTTGGCCTGAACTACCCAATTCACCTTCTCCTGGTTTTTCCACTAACCTGCCATCCCCTGGGCCTTGTACAGTGATAACCAGCTATCAATTTCTATTCCTCTTTCTTAGAACTCCTTTCCTTTAGACATGGTTGTCTGCAGTCCTTTTCTCAGAAAGCCTTCTGTGATCATCACCCTTTAGGGTTGTAACTCAGGCCATCTTTTATGCACCTCCCCTCTTCACTGCCACCCCCTAATAGGGCTCACTTCTGCAGCCCTGCCAAGCTGAATTAGCAATGCTTGATTCTGTCCTACACCCACCAGTTTGTGACCTTCTAAGAGGAGGGATTTGTTTCTTGTCATTCCTACTTCCACAGAGGCATCTCAGCAGGGGCTCAGTGAGTATTTCTGGACCAAAGAATAAATCAAGCCCTTACTCATTCCCCCAGTTGTTTGCTTGCTTTCATTTTCACTCTCTACTTACAATAAGGTCTGCTCAGCTGGGAGAGGAAGGTTCTCAGTCCCTTTGCGTAACCTGAAATTCCTAGGGAACACTGAAGTGGGGTGTCTCTATGACCCCCAAAAGAAATATTCCATCCCTTTAATATTTCATTAGCATTTATTTAGAAACAGTTTGAAGTAGATGTCATCAAGTTGAGGATCCCAAGAAGAGCTTACTCTGAAGGCAGGTGACTCTCCATCCACATGAGAGCCCCCAAAACAGAAAAGAAAGTTCTCCATTTGGGATGAAGAACTTCTGTGAGCTGGTGACCCCAGTAGTTCCCAGAGGCTGAAAGAGACCACGAATGTGTGGATTGTCCCACCAAGGCCTTAGAGGAGATGGTTCTGTGCCACCCTGATGTGCAGTGCTGTTCCAAACCACCTGGGCACTGGTCACAACAGCCTCAGAAATCAAATATATGCAGAAACCATGGCCTCAGGGACTCTGATCTATGCACACACACACACACACACACACACACACACACACACACACACACACACACGCACACTCATGCATGCAATAGAACCTCCAGGTAAGCCAATTGTGTGATGATTCTCAAAGTCTATGCCTTTGTTTTAAGCTTAGGCTGTTTTCCCTCACTGCTGAGCAAAGCCACAGAGAGATTCTGAGAATTCACAGTCACCAGGAAGGCACTAGCAACTGCTGTATGTGCTCATGAGTGAACTTTATGCCCCAGAAACCCTGGTCTTCAAGGAACCCCATGAGACAGAAGAGGAGGCTGAGGCTTGGGAGGAGAGAAAGCCTGCAGGAAATTTCACAGTAAATGGGGTTTAAGGGCCTGAGAGACCTGGTCTCCCATAGTATCTTTCAGTTCCCTAAATCCCCAGGCTTCGTGACAAGCATAGAATCAGCACAGGGAAGAGAGAGACGGGATGGAGAAGGGGGAGTCAATGGTAACCAACTTTGTGTTTTTGTTTTCGTCATCTGAGAACAATTAGGTCGCCCACCTCCAATTTTCCGTTGGTTGTGGTGGGCCTATATTTAAACCTTGATGGGTGGTTAAATGTGAAGGACACGTACGTGCAGGAGCAAAATTAATCCTACTACAATACTGCGTGGGAATTGTAGGTAATCATGGCCCAAAGCACAAGCAGAGAGCATGTATGTTACCACCACCATCAGACAACACTGGTCCTCATGGGTCTGTAAGAAGGGGCCAAAGACCAACACATGATCCTCTCTGCTTAGCACCTGTTTTGAGTTAGACAGATGCTGCCTCGTGAGCCATCGAAGGCCACCTGGAACACTGTGCAGCTTCTTGTCTAACATTGCATGGATCTAGCCAACATTTATCAAGCATCTGCAATGTGCTGGGCTCTAAGGATACAGAAGAAAGCAGCCACTTTTAGAGCACTTACAATCTCCTGAGCTCAAAGCAACCTTGAGTTATCACTGAGAAGTGAGAAGAATTTGAAAAAGTACCATGGAGGATTGCAGGTATTTGTAGATGTTGTTTCAGGTCAGAAGGCAAGGTTGACCTTTCTGACAAAATGTAACATGGACATAAGAATGAGAATGAGGGGCCGGGCGGTGGCGCTGGAGGTAAGGTGCCTGCCTTACCTGCGCTAGCCTTGGACGGACCGCAGTTCGATCCCCCGGCGTCCCATATGGTCCCCCAAGCCAGGAGCGACTTCTGAGCGCATAGCCAGGAGTAACCCCTGAGCGTCACCGGGTGTGGCCCAAAAACCAAAAAAAAAAAAAAAAAAGAATGAGAATGAACCAGGCCTTCCTTGGGTGCCAGCTCAGATGGCCAGAAGTGGGTTCAGGTGGACTCTTAGTGGTCCTCAGGTTCCCCCCTCCCTCCGTACTCCAGCAGGGAGGTACATGGGGAGGAGGGCGGGCAGACATCTGGCTTCCGGTTTCCTCTTTGATTCTGGAGAACAGCTCATGCCAGGTATGGGGTTTGGGGAGGCCCCTTACCAGAGCCTTTTCCTAACCTGGGGAGTGCTGGGAGGCTTGGCAGGCCCCCAGCCGTCCTTGTCTTTTTCCCCTGACTCCAGGCCTTCCCTGGGTGCCAGCTCAGATGGCCAGAAGTGGGTTCAGGTGGACTCTTAGTGGTCCTCAGGTTCCCCCCTCCCTCCGTACTCCAGGGGGGAGGTGTATGGGGAGGAGGGTGGGCAGACATTTGACTTCCGATTTCCTCCTTGATTCTGGAGACCAGCTCTTGCCAAGCATAGGGTTTTTCTCCCCTGGACTTCAGTCTTTCCCTGGGCACTGGTCTAGGTGGACTCTATAGGGGTCAACAGGCTTTCCCCCTATCTCTCCCTACACTAATGGGAATGCACTCTGGTTTATGTTGGGACAGTCAGTGGAAATTTTTTCTCTTTGTTTTCATATTGATAGTATTGTCTGCATATATTCTATATATTCTATATATCCATAATATCCATCTTGATACTCCCCTACAAAGCTCATTTCTAATATTTTACTGCCTCAGTCCCAACCCTTACTTCCCCCCATCCTCCCATGTAGGTGCAGCTAATGACATGAAGCTCACCACATAGAGTGATAAGTGCAGTTAGAAAACTATCATAACAATGTGAATGAATGAGGGAAAAAGAAAGCCTTTCTCAAGTACAGGTGTGGGTGGGGTGGGGAGTAGGTAGATCTGGGAAATTGGTGGTGGGAATCCTGCACTGGTGAAGGGGGGATGTTCTTTACATGACTGTAATCATACAACTACAATTATATTGTAATCACAGTGTTTAAATAAAGATAAAAAAAGAATGAGAATGAAGCCTCCACACATTTGGAAGCAGAGGGAGAGTCAATGATCAAAGACCCTACAGCTAAAAAGTGTTAGAAATTCCACCAGATGCCCGGTCTCTGAGATTGAAGCAGAGTGAGTTAGAGAACTAGGAAACCATGTCAAAGAGTTTTCCAGAAAATGATTAATACAGCTTTGAGTCTTTGAAAATTGTGGTGTACATCCCTGGGTGCCACAGATGGGGGAAGAAGGGGGCAAAGTCTGGTTTAGGATAAGGTACAGTCCTTGTGTGAGGTGGCCTACCAAAGAGCCTGGATGGAGGTGAGGAAGTTGCCAGCAAAATTTGGGGACTGAAGGAGGTCACAGTAGGTAGGAACTGATTGAAAAAGAGGGGAAAAAAAAGAGGATTTAAAATAAAAAGGTGGCAAGGAAAAAATTAAACTGAATCATGATAGATAGAATATAATTTTAAGTATTGGATAAGTAATCATCAATTGTGGGACCTAAGGCTCTGAACAGTAACACAGATTCTTCTGATGTGCTAACCTATTATAGTAGGTCTTCAGCCATCCTCCCTTGTCATGTGGCAAAAGTCCAAAGTAGAAAAGTTATCCTCTATTTCTATGAGAAATCTGAAGTCTGTTGAAGTTATGTAAATTTCCTGAGATCACAAACCCAGAGGGACATGCTAGAATCTGTTCAAGGATAACCTTAAATCCAAGCCTGCACTTTCCAAGTCTCCCTCTGGTTGAGTTTAGAGAAGTATTTAGATATAATCCCTGTCCTGTGACACCTTGCTGATGGGTGGACACACCCCAAGTGGTCACAGCTATTATTATCCCTATTTTTAGAAATAAGAAAACTGATACCCAGAGAAGTTAAATGACTTGCTCAATCTCAACAGCCTGCAAATGGCAGAGCCAACAAGATTCAACACTTGGTCTTGCTCCATATTTTAACCACAACCCATGTGTTATATAATTCCATTGCTTTGACCTTTAGTCAGGTATCTTTTTAAATCTTTTGCACAGGTAGATAGGTGGCAAGTCTGAAAGGAAGCAAATCATATAAGTCTACCAGAAGCATAAGACTTCCTAAAGAATATACCCACTGCATTTATTGGCTTGTATACATCCACATATAGGCATGTGCACACCCATAGAGTATGCACATACACAGCATTCCAAAGTCAATTACTTCCTAATTTAGCCTCTGTTATCTGAGTCTCTGGGGACAGGTAAGTCTCTTGCCCAATTACAGCGAATTGCTAAAGTGATCTTGACCATTCCCATGAAGTACAAAGATGTATACTCCAAATGACTTCTAGGAGTCAACAAGGAAACTCTGCTAACATTCCATGGCAAGCTTGGGGGGAAGGGGTGGGAGTCACAAAGGGTAAAAATGTTCATCCCTTTACTTGAACTCCCCTAAATACTGAGTTCCAAGGCCTCACAGCTACTCTGGCAATGCTGAGCTCGCTCCCATGACGCAATTCCATTTCCAGCATCAGAATGACAAAGTTCCTTCGTGCCTTCCTAAGAGTCTGTGACGGGGAAGGGTGTGGAGGGGTAGATATTGGGTGGAGACTTGACGTGGACTCTGGTGGATCCTAAATTCTAAGCCTGGCTCCATCCTTAATATGCTACATGATCTTAAGCAGGTGACTGGGATCCCTAGGAAGCAAAATAAGGAAACTAAGATGCCTCCTCTGAGCTATTCTTAGACTTAGAAGACATCCCTGGAATTCAGTGTCAAGCACACAGTTGATGTTTAGCAAATCTTCTCTTCCCGCCCTTCCTGTAAAGAGACTGATGGAGGGCAAAGGTCAGCCTCTTGACCTTTCCTCTACAAGGTAGAATTTCTAACTTCCTACCAATGAAACTTATAATTATGATCTAAAGCCATCATAGCAAGGAGTTTCCAAGTTAAAAAAAAAAAGAGAAAGAATGAAAGAAAGAAAAAAATGAAAAAGAAAAAGAAAAAAAACGGAGTCAGATGTTTTCATGCAGAAGGGCAGGCCCAGGCATCATTACCATGTTGGTAGGTGTTGCTGAACCACCCACCTAGCCACCCAGTGGGCAGCAATTAATGTAATTAGCCCAGTGATGAGTGTCCTTCGCAATGATAAACAACTCTGCCCTGCAGAACTTGACAGACCTGCTGATCCCGCAGGGCTCCTGACCCTGAACTCCCACTGCAGGAGTGCAATGGGTCTTTTTGTGAAAGAAGACCAGCTTTGAGTCAGATGGAACCAGATGAACATTTTGCCTGGCGATTCTTGTGAAATGGAGGGCTCTGTGCCTTAGTTTCCTTATCTGTAAATTGGGTTTAAGAGGCTAGGAAGAGACCTGGCCAAAGAGATAGCATGGAGGTGGGGCATTTGCCTTGCATGCAGAAGGACGGTGGTTCAAATCCCGGCATCCCATGTTTCCCCGAGCCTGCCAGAAGCGATTTCTGAGCATAGAGTCAGGAGTAACCCCCTGAGCACTGCCGGGTGTGACCCAAAAACAAAAACAAAACAGAAAGAGGCTAGGAAGAGAACTTTATGGTGATGGATACATACCCTGTGTATGCTTAAAGCCCCAAGTTCAATCTCTAGTACTGCATAACCACCCTGAGCATGACTGTGTGTGGCCCTGGTAGCCCTTAGCACTACTGGGCTTGGGGTAGCATCATATCACCAGATCTGACCATTGAACTGTCCAATTTGGTTGGCTGACTATCACTTGGCACAGATCCTCTAAAAACTGTTTAAGAGATTATTCCAAAATAGTATAGATGGTATCCTCAACAGATTGGCATTGTTATCTGTATCACATCATCACCATCATCATCATCATCAAAACCCCCAATAAGAGTGAAATTAAAAAGACCTAAGAGTAGGGTGTTCAAGGACATAAAGACCTCACTGGCACCTACAACCAGAGCAACTTCCTTCATTTCTCTGGTTAAGTTCTGAGCATGCAGTGTTGATCTTAGCAGCTTTAAGGAAAATACCAACATTTCAGATGCAAAAGATATTGACACCTGGGGATGAGGGAGAAGAGGAAAGGAAGTACAACTTGATTGGACTCATTAAGATGATATTATGAATAATTACCACAAGTTTTATCAGCAAAATAGTTGCTTACATAAAACAAAAGTATCAAAACAATCTGGCAGTGGATAGTAAAAGCATTAAGCCCTTTATGACTTTGGATCTAAAATTTCATCTAGGCAGTCAAATAACCCAATCTTGTATGAGTGTTTGTTTGTGTGTGGGATGAGATTGCTGATCATGAAGAATTCACAAATTCATCCCATAGTTGCCAAGTTACTGATATCAAAGATAAAGAGCTTATGGGGCTGAAAGAAAGAGCTATATAGCCTGAGCCCACACTTTGCATGAAGAAGGTGTAAGTTATATACCTGGCATCACATGATCCCCCAAACACCTCTAAAAGCAATCCCAAGAAAAGCTGGGGCGGGGGGTGAGCCAGAATAATGGCACAGCAGTAGGGTATTTGTCTTGCAAGTGGCCAACCCCAGACAGACTCCAGTTCAATTCCCAGCATCCCATATGGTCCCCCGAGCCTGCCAGGAGCGACTTCTGATCACAGAGCCAGGAGTAACCTCTGAGCACTGCTGAGTGTGATCTAAAAAAAAAAAAAAGAAAGAAAGAAAAGCTGGTGGTATAGCTTGAGCATTACACAATGGTGACCCAAAATTAATAAAATTAAAAGTACCTTGATGGTAGGTACACACACACAAACACACACACACACACACACACACACACACACACACAATGGATCCGTTGTAATGAAGACTGAAAAATGTCCCCCAATGTAGAGTGAATCAAGAAGTAGGAATCAAGAGGGAAACTGCTAAGAAAAGCTGAAACATATTTTTTAGAACTGACTAGAAAGAAAACCACATGGACTCTTAGTAACACACATATGAAATGCTATTAAATGAAACAAAACAGCAAATAAGAATCACAGGACTCAGAGAATCTCATTCCAAGATAAGACCTCAACGAACCCGCAACTCAGTGATTTCCAACCTTTTCCAAGGAAACTTGAGGCAAACACACATTCTAACAATCTAAAAAGCAGAAAACATTTAAGTTCTGAATAAAAACAACCCCCCCAGAAGCTAGCTGTTACATTATTGTTGTCTTATACATTGAGAATGAAGCTAAAGTTGTTAAAAGAATAATCTTAAATCCACTTTAATTTGATATATAAATGGGTGGCTGGAAATTATCTCTGCAGCTAAAAACCAATGATTTGGGACCAAAGAGATAATATCATAGGTAAGGAGAGCACTTGCCTTGTACGTGACTGACCTGGGTTTGATACTCAGTATCACCAGAAGTGATCCCAAGCGCAGAGCCACGAATAAGCCCTGAAAATTGCTGGGTGTGGCCCCCTAAAACCAAACTAAACAAACAAACAACAATGCTTTCATGCTACTAATGAAAATCAGAGACCACAATTGGCCTACCCACCCACCACCCAACATCATAGAACATACTTCTTGTTCAATTAGTTACTCATTGAATGTATTCCCGAATTCTTCCCATACCACCCTGCAGAGGCAAATCTAGTCAAGATGCGTTAGGCCCTGGCATCTCAGGGGACCTCTGTCCAGGCATCTCTCTCTCTCCCCAGACCTAAGAAGGCAATTCAAATGCCAGTCATAGGGAAGAAATAGAGGAATCTAGCTACATTCATGGTCAAGAACAAAAGTCTGCACTTAAAAGACCCCAAACACTGAATACCTATATGATACCCAAAAGAATATTTCAAAGTGACAACTGGTCACTACATTGAAAACAAAAAGTAGAGAAATGAGAAAAGAGAAAGTAGAATACTACAATAAGAACGAGTATTTGGGGCCCGGAGAGATAGCACAGTGGTGTTTGCCTTGCAAGCAGCTGATCCAGGACCTAAGGTGGTTGGTTCGAATCCCGGTATCCCATATGGTCCCCCGTGCCTGCCAGGAGCTATTTCTGAGCAGATAGCCAGGAGTAACCCCTGAGCACCGCCGGGTGTGGCCCAAAAACAAAAAAAAAATGATATTTGTGGGTCAGAGTGATAGCACAGTGGTAGGGCGTTTGCCTTGCATGATGCCTAGCATCCCAATGGTTCCCTGGGCATGCCAAGAGCAATTTCTGAGTGCAGATCCAGGAGTAACCCCTGGAGGAGTGCTGCCAGGTGAGGCACAAAAAGCAAAAATAAATAAATAAATAAATAAATAAATAAATAAATAAATAAATAAATAAAAGAATGGGTATTTGTGAATAAATAAACAAGTGAAAAGGACCAAGATTGCCACACTGTATATGGCTATACAAGTAATAGTCTTGTTAAAACTTGGAACTACAGGCACTTGTTTTGCACACAGCCAACCCAGGTTCAATCCCCAGTATCCCATATGGTGTTCAAGCACTTCCAGGAGTGATTCCTGAGAGCAGAGCCAGGAGTAAAAATCATGATGCTTCCTTTCATTATTGTGCTTCTGTATAATCGAAGACAGAAAACATATAAGGTTATGTAGATGGTTAAGAACAACCTGTGGGGGCCCGGAGAGATAGCACAGCGGCGTTTGCCTTGCAAGCAGCCGATCCAGGACCAAAGGTGGCTGGTTCAAATCCCGGTGTCCCATATGGTCCCCCGTGCCTGCCAGGAGCTATTTCTGAGCAGACAGCCAGGAGTAACACTTGAGCACCGCAGGGTGTGCCCCCCTCCAAAAAAAAAAGAACAACCTGCAAGACATAGAGTTGCAGTCTAGAATGATACCAGTCTTCAGTAACTGAAAGTCTCCACTGAAGGCTCTCCAGGCAGTGACATTTAAATGGGCCACCCAGAAATCAAGTGTTGTTGTTTTGTTTTTTTTTTTATTGACTCAATGGACAAAAGTGAGACAAAGCCTATAGGGAAAAGTCCACAACTCCTAGTTATTGGTAAAGACTCTTTTTGCCTTTCCTCATCTGGACTCCCCTCTCATCCCACAGTCTTCTGATCAGTGTCAACCCTTTGGAGTGGCCTTTTCTGGTCACCCTCTTTAAACAGCTCCCTAGTGTTACTATTCAAACCAGAGGTTACAGTGAGATCTTCTAAGTCCATACCTGATCTCCATTTTCCAATGCTCCCATACTTCATATAATGCTCCCATACTTCATAGTGAAGACCTAGTTCCAGTTTCCAGGCAATACCCATTAGTTCTTCTCTCCCCTAACACTCTCAGTGTGATTTTTGTATTACTGTATTTGTTATCTGTATTATCTGTATTTTGCAACCATAATGCTAGTGATAGTTAATATTTATTGAGCACTTAACCGGGGAAGGCACTATTCTAATTTACATATCATTTACTATTCATACAGAAGCACCCTCTGAAATGGGAGACTCAGTTGTCAGATCTGAGACATCTGGTTCCAGGAATTAAACACTAATACCAAGAGAATCTATTTCATATTCACATCCTATTCCACCCCAAACACACACATACACGTTTCATTCCAGAGCCTTGTATTGTCTTGGAATAGGGTCTCAGAACTACTTGTTGAAACAATGAAGAGAACGGAGAGAAAGGAGTAGCAGGAAGAAAGGAGAAAAAAACAAAGCTTGAGGTAGAAAATTAGCAGTTTGCCTCATCTTAGCCTTTCTATTGGTAACATAGGGTGGGTTCACTGATGTAAAACCCACCTTACTTGAGAGCAAGAGATGAAGAGATGCTAGTGACCACACACACACACACAAACACACATGCCACAATCCAAGATGCTAGGACATGCTAATGAAAGGGGAGGTAGCCATGCTAAGGAGAGGAATGAGAGTGGGACAACAAGCAAGTTTCTTTCTTAACAGAAAATTTTCCTGAAATATTTCAATGGGGTGAAGAAATGTACCAATATAGAGCTGAATGTGTTGAATAAGTCCTCTGGGGATCAGTCAAAATGCTCCTTCCATTGTCATTTTTCTTCAGGTTTATTTGCCTCCACACTCCATCCTGAAAAATGCTGACTGCACCATGCATAGAACTTTGAGACATTCTTTCCTTTCTCATCAGCACCATCGCCCTATGTTCTTCTAAGATTCACCTTGAAACTGGTGAATGCTCTTTTGCTATATAGCACTGTGTTTAGGGCTTTTGCTATAGCTCTTATTTAGGGTTTTTTGTTTTGTTTTGTTTTAGGCTATATCCAGTGGTGCTCAGGGATTATCCTGGCTCTGCATTCAGGAATTACTCCTGGCAGCTCAGGAGACCATATGGAATGCCAGGGATCAAGCCTGGGTCAGATGCATGCAAGGCAAACACCCTACCTGCTCAACCATTACTCTGGCCCCTGTATGATTTAGTCAGAAATAAACTTATCCTTTTCACTCTTTTGCTTTCATTAGGATATTTAGAGTTTTATCTCAGTCACATGGTTACAATACTATGCAGAGCTTTCCAAAATATATATGCCACATTATAGCAGAAGCACCAGTCCAGTATCAATACACCGAAGGATTTCTCATCAACTGTGCAGGAAATTCTTTGCATAAGTGCTTGAGAGGAGGTATAAATAGAAATCATAGACTTCTCTGCAGATGAGGAAACAGAGGCTCAGAGATGACAAATGATTTATCCCAAAGAGACTTCAACTCCAAGTCCAACTACAGTGTTCACAGTAATCCACAATACTTAGCATATTTCCTAGACCTAGAAGTTAATCCCTCAAAAATAATATATTATGGTGCTAGAGCGATAGCACAACGGTAGAGCGTCTGCCTTACACTCGGCCAATCCCGTCCGACCTCTGTTCGATTCCCGGCAACCCAAATGATCCCCTGAGCCTGCCATGGGCAATTTCTGAGCACAGAGCAAGAGTAACCCCTGAGCACTGCCAGGTGTGAACCCAAAACAATATACATACATACATACATATAATTATATATACGTATATATATTTCCAATCATTCATCTATTACCAATACAGTTCACTGTATTATTTTGGGGATGGATGAGGAATAAAAATGATACCTAAGTTTTTTAACTCCTACCCAGGGACAGGAATAACACTAGCTGCTTGCTGCTTTTTAGTTTAAATATACAAATACACAAAAACTGTGAGAAAGTCATGCTGTTCTATTTTACAAACAAGAAATTGATGTTCAACCAATCAAAACTTAGTTCACATCACTGGAAAGAGAACACATTGATATTTGAGCTCAAGTTTTCTTGATTCCAAGCTCTACTTTTTCACCATATTAATGGAGAATGCCCACTACCTGCAGAGCAACAGACAACTCTCAATGGCATATCTCTTTATTTTAATGGCTATTTACCTTTAAAAGCATTTGTGTTTATAGAATGCACTTGTCATTAACAATTATAAGAATAATGTCTGTTGCCTATAAATATCTTTAGGGCTTTATAAGTGAATCTATTTAAAGAAAAATGTTATATTGGTTTTAGAAATGTTAGTAGACATATCAGAATGGGGGGGGGGAGTGTGAATGAATGAAACATGAGAAATGTGGCTTACTTCTAGAAATTCCCTTAATAAAACATGTTGCTTATACAAATGTATTCCCATGAACGATATTAGCAGACATTTTCTCATTTGTCTAGACTAGTTAGGAGAACGGCAGTGTCCCTGGCCAGTGTGTTAAGGAATTTAACATGTAACTCTTCATTTGAGCTCTGGTATTTCTTCATAAGACTCAGAGGAAGTTAGTCTAAGAAACTGGGGAAGTTCCATAACCACTGAATAAGAATTTTATTTAAGAAAATAATGAAATTTTCAGGGCCTAATGAATATTCTTGAATGAGCTATATATACTTAAGATTTGTGTGAAGCAGGGAAACAGCAAAAGACCCAGTTCCCACTTGAAATGTTTGGGTTTCCATTCTATTTCTGGCCACTGATCTGACACTCAGGTAAGTCACAGCTGGCAGATCAGTGTCCCTGCCGGATAAGTGCAGGAATGTTGATTTCCATAACCACTTTCCAGCAATGAGACACACCCAGTCAAGAATGACTATAATTGGCAGAAACAGCTGTCTGTGTAAATTAGGAGGCACCTGCCTGCCATGGGCGTTGGAGTCCTCCTACGTCTGAGAATCTGTGATTTCAGGCCCTTGGATTATAGATGGCCACACAAGTAGCAGGGAGGTACATAGAGGGCCATTTCAGTCTTTCCATGATGCTCAGAATGCCACACCACAGGTGGCATAAGTCAAGATGGTGTCAACTCTTACCTGGCCCAGGAGACATGAAGACCTCTGGTTAACTCAATACCCATGCAACTATCGCTATACTCATAACAATTATAGATGTAGAGTCTGTATTTTTAAGAACTTCTTGTGTGACTTTGAAATATATTGAACAAAATTTAAACTCTCGCTGGAAAATATTCTCTCTCCCTTGCTTTATTATTGTTTAAGTCATTAGACAATTAATGTTTGTTGTAGTAGAATTCTGCCTACCTGGCAAACACTCCCTCTCTCCTTCCACAGCTTTCTTAACTTTCCAGCCTCACTAATACAAGGCTTAGCCACATGAATTGCTTCAGCTGAGAATGCGGGTTAAAATGCAATGCAACTTATCAATTCCAAGCATGGCTTTGGAACTTCTCTTCTTCCCATTTTCCCCACCTTCTGCCAGGAGGACATACCCCTAGCAGATTCTGCCTTTCGAACCTGGGCTTCAGGACAATACACATGAAGCCAATCTGAATTTGACCCTCATCTCTCTTTGTCCACATTGCACACAAATCCAGACAACGCTGAGTGAAAGTCCACAGTTCCAGGAAAAGCCATCCTCACTCCTTAGGAACTTTAGGGAAGGCAGATGCAGTGGAGAGCACTGAAGAGTAAACAAACGGACTTTAAACAGGCACGTCTACCTCAGCCAACCTGCAGACTGATAAGAAAAGACTTAGAATTGTGTAGTAGTCTGATTTTATGATGGTTTGTTTCAGAGCAAACACTGATTCGTCACCTATTGTGACAAGTAAAAATTTACCCAAACATTTTTAAGTGATTAAAATCTCTTATCACTTCCCCCCTTACTCTTGAAGAAAAGCAACTAATAAAAATCAGCTGGAATGCAACTTTCTACTCCTGTCTCAGTTTGCCAAGGATTAAAGGAATAGATAGTTGTTAAGACATTTAGCACAGCGGTGGACACAAGATTAAACATTTACTATCTTTCTTAGCATTCCCATGCAGACAGATTATAGTTTTTGATAAGTATGCAAAAAAATAAAAGAGAGAGCACTATACACATTGCCTGCAACATGCTCTCTTCAAGTAACCCTGCCTCATGGACTTTTCTCCAGGTGAGCTAATCTTTTTTAGAATAATTAGTTCATCTTCTAAATGAACTAATTTATTTAGCTCACATAAATACACAAGATAATATGTGGTCTGAATAGGGAAGAATGTATTTTACCTACATCCAGTTGTACAGAAAAAACAGATTCACGGTGTTTGCCTTGCAAGCAGCCGATCCAGGACCAAAGGTGGTTGGTTCGAATCCCGGTGTCCCATTTGGTCCCCCGTGCCTGCCAGGAGCTATTTCTGAGCAGAGAGCCAGGAGTAACCCCTGAGCACTGCCGGGTATGGCCCAAAAACAAAAACAAAAAAAAAAAACCAGATTCAAAGAGCTCAGAAGGTGCTTTTCAAACTAACTGTCTACCAAGCCCAGTGGTACACTGTAGTCCAGCAGAGGTGAATGGAAGTGTCCCATGGCCAAACTTTGATAATGCTCCTCTCTTCTCTATGATACCAGCAATATCTCACAGGGGGCTGTTCTTTCAGCTTAGATCTCAAAGCAAATAGTTTAGGCCAAAAGCAGGTGGAAAGGTAATATGCACAGGAAATCTACTCATATTATGCAAAGTCTCTGAAATTTGGGGGTGGTTTGTTACCACAATAAATAACTTAGAGAATGTTAATATAGCATTTCAAGATTTTCAAGTGCTTAGGTGCAAATATTATCATCCCCAGTTTGGCCAAGCACCAACATGCTAGTTGATGGAGATGCGTGTTGAAAGAATAATAGCAAATAACTCCCTCCCCCAATTTTATTTTATTTATTTATTTATTTATTTATTTTTGGGTTTTTGGTCCACACCTGTTTGATGCTCAGGGGTTACTCCTGGCTAAGCGCTCAGAAATTGCCCCTGGCTTGGGGGAACCATATGGGATGCCGGGGGATCGAACCACGGTCCTTCCTGGCTAGTGCTTGCAAGGCAGACACCTTACCTGTAGTGCCACCTCGCCGGCCCCTCCCCAATTTTATTTTTAAAAGTATCAGCAGCCCTCTCTCTTGCTGCTAAATCTCCAGGCAAGGACGTGAGAGCATCACAGAAAAGCTAAGTTCAGTGTCACCGTAGATTGTCACAGAGGACCTGTCTCTGCTTGTGGAAGCCTCTTAGGTAGGTCAGGATGAGAGCATTGACCCAATTTCTTCAGGTTGCAAACCACACATACACACACACACATGCACATAGATCCATACCGCTACACCTAAGTTACCAGTTCCAAGAATAGTCATCACTTCTGAAAATGCAGCAGGGAGAGCTGATACAATGGGGAGAAAGAAGACAAAGTGGGACCATCAGAGGGCTAATTCAAGCATAACTATGTAGCTCAGGAACACAGTTTTCACAGAGAAGTCTTGTAGCATTTCAATGAAAAATCCTAAGTACAATCACAACTAATAGGAAAACTTTTTTAAATTATTGGCCATACCGGTGATACTCAGGAGTTACTTCTGGCTCTACACTCAGAAATCCCTCCTGGGAGGCTCAGGGGACCATATGGAATTCCAAGGATTGAACCTGGGTTGACTGCATACAATGCAACCCAATGTACTATTGCTCTAACCCAGGAAAAACATTTTTTATTTTTTTTATTCTAAGTATAATTTGTGTTTATTGCATAAAGTTTCAGAATTAAGAGAAGCATAAGAAGAAACATGGAAATTTTCCAAGTATCCTGTGACCATCTTCATATGTAATTGGTCATATCATATCTGAGGTAGATATACACATATATTAGAGCATACGTTTTCTTATGCTTTCTACATACTTGCATGAACATACTTCAAAGCTCCTCTCTTCTTCATTCCTTTCTGGATAACCTTTAAGCCTCTCGAAATATGCCCCATATTCTGTTCTATGGATATACATCCTGTTCCTAAAATATACTCTTTCTTTTGGGCCCGGGGAGATAGCACAGCGGTGTTTGCCTTGCAAGCAGCCGATCCAGGACCAAAGGTGGTTGGTTCGAATCCTGGTGTCCCATATGGTCCCCCGTGCCTGCCAGGAGCTATTTCTGAGCAGACAGCCAGGAGTAACCCCTGAGCACTGCCGGGTGTGGCCCAAAAACCAAAATAAATAAATAAATAAATAAATAAATAAATAAATAAATAAATAAAATAATATATATATATATACTCTTTCTCTCTCCAGTCTTGTCTCCTGGCCACTCCTGCTCATCCGTGGGGTCTCAAGTTTACTGATGGCATCCATAACAGTCAGTCTTCTCATGGCTAGCCATGATGGATGGATGTCCCTTATTTGTACACCCTGAGCATCATGTTCTTCTTCTTCATACCATTATCATTCTGAAGTAGTCTTTCCTCTTGAATGTGTATTATGCTTGCTATAGTGCAACTGTGGGCAGGAACTGTTGCTTTTGCTTACCAAAGTTACCAGTAATTGGCCACGGTAATGCTCAAAATGTTGAAATGAATTAAATATTTAACAATATGTTTAGCTTATATTTTGCC
Organism: Suncus etruscus; assembly: GCF_024139225.1. NCBI lineage: Eukaryota > Metazoa > Chordata > Mammalia > Eulipotyphla > Soricidae > Suncus > Suncus etruscus. Next base: position 19,828,582 of record NC_064853.1, read on the forward strand.
TGAAATACTCAAAGCACTGGTATATCTCAATAAATATACACTAACCAATTAAATATAGAAAAGGATATTAAACATAGCAGTATGTTTCATAAAGTTTATAATTTAGATGGAAAAACATTTGCAAAAGGTAGGTTCACCTTCTCTACTAACTTCAATTCCATATTTATCTCCTCGCTGAGGATGAGGGACTGCAGCACTTGCAGTACCAACTAGGATGAGAAGATGCTAGAACTATAAAGCCCCTAAATCTCAGCTAATGCCTCATGCCAACAAAGTCCAATACAAATATTCCTGGTTATGTTCTATATAGTGATTCAGAGATACTGACTTTTTCCATCTTTCTCTACCCCATATACATATAAGATGGTTCAATATTGCAGACTTATAAGTGACAGTCACTGTCCCTTTCACATAGGCTAAAATTCAATCATGTGAATCATTACCCTCACTCTAATCTCAAAACCTACAGATTAAGTTAAGTCCCACAAGTAACAGTTGCATAACTATTTGAGACTCTCACACACATTATATTTTTCCCTGAGTAAATATTTCCACTTCCTTCCATTCTTCTCTAAAGTACATAGTAACTTCTGTTCATCATTTGGACAAACTTCTCTGAGTTCTCAAATCGGTCAAAGTTATTTCTAATATTTCCAAGTACTCATTATTCCAAAGGAGGTCTGATCATCAGCACAGAATTATCCAACTCTAAGCTTCACTAGAAGTATTTAAGTTGATCAAGATGCCACCAAGGGAATTCCTGCACTGGGAGAGAACAGATCTTAGAAGACAGCAACTAGGGACACTGCCTTGTTATGATCCCATTAGGTTCTCAGTGCTAAAAAAGACATCACCACAAAGGTGATGGAGTGCATAACAGTTACAAGATCCTCCATGATGAAATGCCTAGTACACACATTTTGATTCACTTATTTATTTATATTTTAATTTTCTTTTCTGTTTCTTTGCTCCAATGATGATATAAATACATATTCTAAGCTGAAAACCCTGTGGAGGTCAGGGAGGAGGCATTGAAGAGATTTGAACATCCAATATTAGAAATTGATCTCAAGAACATGAGAACTAGATTTTTGTAGAAAGTTGTTCCAAGGGCTGTACTATGTCTAGTACTGTGGTAAATAAATGTTATAAATACAGAGATTTGGAGAGATAGCATGGAGGTAAGGTGTTTGCCTTTCATGCAAGAGGTCATCGGTTCGAATCCCAGCATCCCATATGGTCCCCCGTGCCTGCCAGGAGCAATTTCTGAGCATGGAGCCAGGAGTAACCCCTGAGCACTGCCGGGTGTGACCCAAAAACCACAAAAAAAAAAAAAAAAAAGAAAGTTGTTCCAAGGGCTGTACTATGTCTAGTACTGTGGTAAATAAATGTTATAAATACAGAGAAGTCCAAAAGATACTTTCCTGAGGCTGGAGAGAGAGCATGGAGATAGCAAGGGTGTTTCCTTTGCATGAGAAGGATGATGGTTCGAATCCCAGAATCCCATATGTTCCCCCGAGCCTGCCAGGAGCGATTTCTGAGCATAGAGCTAGGAGTAATTCCTGAGCACTACCAAGTGTGACCCAAAAATTTAAAAAATCATAATAAAATTTAAAAACAGATACTTTCCTACTTCTTGACACTTGATCTTTGGTAATACATCTTTAAAAGCAAATAGCAATTAGATGAAGAAACATGGGAAAATAGTAAGATAAATTATTTTATTAAGAATAAATATCCTCACTTGACTAGCCTGAAAAAAAAAAAAGATTAAATATCCTCAAAAAACTAGAAGTTGAGCCTCCATATAATTCAGCCACTCCTAGGAATATACTGTAGGAACCCAGAATCACCATTAAGAAAGCATTCATATGTTCATCACAGCACTATTTACAATAGCCAGAATCTGGAAACAGTCCAAGTGCCTAAGAACAGATGAATGGCTAGAGAGACTGTGGCACATCTACACAATGGAATATTACACAGCTATTAGGAAAATTTAAGTCATGAAACTTGCTTATACATGAATGGATATGGATATTATTATGCTGAGTAAATGAGTCAGAAGGAGAGGGATAGACATAGAATAATCTCACTAATTTTTAGGACATATGACCAAAAAAGAGATAGTATGGTAATAATAGACAATCGAGATGAGCATCAGGAGGACCAGTCATTGATAGAAATGCCACAAAGAGCAGTGAATGCAGTTAGGGTAGTGAGTGGTCCACTGTGACAATGATAGTTGGAACTGACCACTCTGGACAAGAACTGGGTGCCAAAAGGGACAAAGTGATATATGTGGTAATGATATTAGCAATAGTGCAAACCACAGGGTCAAAAAAGAAGAGAGAAAAAGAGAGAGAGAAGTAAAATGCCTGCCCCAGAGGCATGCAGGTTAGGGTGGGTAAGAGGGAAACTGGGGGGCCAGAGAGATAGCACAGCAGTAAGACATTTGCCTAAGATGCAGAAGGACGGTGGTTCGAATCCCGGCATCCCATATGGTCCCCGAGCCTGCCAGAAGCGATTTCTGAGCATAGAGCCAGGAGTAACCCCTGAGAGCTGCCAGGTGTGACCCCCCCCCCAAAAAAAGAGGGAAACTGGGGGTATTGGTGCCAGGAAATATGTACTGGTGAAGGGTGGTATACATCCTATGACTGAAACTCTACCATAAACAATTTTGTAACAAGGTGCTTAAAGTAATTATATTTTTAAAAAAAGGAATATATATTTCCCTGGCTTCAGGCTTCAGTGAGGGATATTTGTTAATGTAATTCTCTTGGCCAGTTTCTTCACTTCTTTTATTCCACATGGAAAAGTGCTGGATTAGAAGATAGAAACTCCCCCTCCCCTCCCATTCCCATCTCAGTCATTTGCTCTCTATTTTCAGGGTAAATTTTGTTATTGTTATTGTTCTGCTTTCGGGACATACTCAGAAGCCCTCAGGGCTTACTCCTGGTTCTATGCTCAGGAATTATTCCTGGCAGGCTCAGGGACCATTAGGGATAGCTGGAATCAAACCTGGGTGGGCCATGTGCTAGGCAAATGTCCTATCCAGTGTATTATTGCTCTGGCCTTCAGGGTGAATTTTTGAACAGTATATGCTGGAAGAGGACTGCAAATGGCTACCCTTATCCGGGAGCAGTGGATACATTGAATTCAAAGGTGAATCAATAGAAATTCCATGTGGACCCCAATCCTCCATGACCTCCAGGCTATTTTGATTTCCATCCACTGAATTTCTGTGTCTAACTTTCTGTTGGTTCTGCACTCAAAGGAAAGGGGTAGTTATCAACTTTTTGCCTAACTGCTAGAAAGAAAATGATTTTCTTAGATAAGGATTTCTTAGAAAAGTATGAGGAGACACTTCACTTAGAAGTAGAAGGATGTGATAAGGAAGTCACAAAGTCCCTGCAAGAGCCATTGCTAAGTGTCATTTCAGCTAACATCCAAAGGAAGACAGAAATAGAAGCAAGGAACAGGGAAGAGGTGGGAGGGATCACATAAACATTCTTAGGCAAGAAACAATTTGTCTTGAGGAACTAAAGAAGTCCAGTGTGGGAGTCATTAAGATTGGTCACCCAATACTTGCAGTTCTCTCCCTCCCTTCCAGGCAAGTAGGATTGCACTTCCTGATCCCTTTGAGACAGGGCGGGGCCATGAGTCTAGTTTTAGCCAATGAATTGTGAGAAGCGGCAGCTGAGCTATTCAGGATAAGACAATTCAATGCAGGGCTAGGACTCTTCAAGCCCTCTTTCCCTTTATTTTTTTTTTCCCTCTTTCCCTTTAGCACCAGATCTGTGACACTCCTAGAAGAAGGTGTTCCAGCAGGTTGGGTCCCAATGGGAAGCAATGTGATCACATTGATCACTAATAGCCCTGAAGGATACAGATCAGGATCCAGAAATTAAAGCTTTCATGCCTTAGGTTGCTGATATTTGCAAATCTTTTTGAATGTGCATAATCTCAGCAATCCAGACTCAATCAGTCAAATTCAAAGCCAGTGTGGTCACAGAAGAAAGGATAGACATACTAACAACTAGTGTAAAATCTCATAGGCAAGGTAAAGATATGGGGGTTTAATCCCAAATGTAATATGATGTTTATAAGGAGAGGAGTTACCAGGTAAGTTTGACATGTTCCAAGGTTCATGTGTTCTAACAAGCTATTTGACTATTAAAGCAAAACCACCTTAATTCTACTCTGGAAAAGACACTGGGGATTTAGAGGGCACTTTCTATTCTTCTTTTAAAAAGTGCCATGCGGTATATTAAGACTTGGAAACACAAAAATAAAGACACAGATCCAGCTAAGAAGACTTATAAAGATAATGTGACAAACACTCTGTACAGGTCAGGTATGTGTAGTGTGTGTGTCGTGAGAACCAAAGAAAAGAAGTATTGGGAATTGGGTGGGAGACTAGGGTAACAAAAAGCTTCAAAGAGAGGAACTATCTGAACTGGATCTTCAAAGATGAAGAAGAGTCCGCCAGGTGACCTGACATTAAGGATAAAAGTCCATGGAAAGACAGAAAAATGTTAGAGGCATGAAAATGTTTGAGATGGCTGAGACTACCAGGAATGGGGAGAATGTACAGTGCAGGGTGTGGTAGTCTGTATTACTCTAGCAAACACTTGCCACCTCTCCCCATTGCACATGAGGCTTGGCCATGTAAACTGCTCTCTGCAGAAGCTGTAAGTGCCAGCCTCTTTTTCTCTGCAATGACAATCAGCAGTGTTCCAGAAAGGGTCTTAAGAGATGATGTGTGTGAAGCAGACACACAGCCAACCCTGCTGGAAGTGAAGCAGCAATGAGTGACGACTGTGGAGCGCGAAGATAGGTGGACTGCTACTGTAGCATGATCCTGGATCTCTCAGGGAACGTTTCCAGCCCTCCCAGTTTCAACCACACTGTGCTGTACCCTTAAAGGAGAATTATAGTCAGGTCCTGCATTTTTGACCACTGATTCGGAAATATGAGTGATATGTTTTGTTTCTGGGAAAGAAGCTTTTCAAAGCAACCTGAATCCCATGTGCTTTCTTTCCCTCTAAGTGATGTCAATGATTATGTACGATATGAAACAACTTCAGATACGGCCTCGCAGTGAATTCATTAGCAAAGGCCTTCTGCCCTTCAATATGGAGTACAAGCAAAAAAAAAAAAATTAACCCACTAATATTTTAAAATTGCTACCATAGTAAATCCTGACTGATACAAAGTTAGCAGTTGTGGGGCCAGAAAGAAAGCACAGCCGTAGGGTGTCTGCCTTGCATGCAGCCAACCTGCGATGGACCCGGTTAGATTCCTGGCAACCCATATGGTCCCCAGGCTGCTAGGGGCAATTTCTAGGTGCAGAGCCATGAGAAATCCCTGAGCACTGCTGGATGTGGCCCAAAAACCAATCAATTAATAAATAAAGGTTTGTTTGTTTTTTTAAAGTAGGCAGTTTGGCTGGTCCGAGTGCAGTGGCGTTTACAATTAATTGATCACAGCCGGTTACAGATTTCTTGTTCCTTCTCCACTCCCACTGCTTCATTTGACTAGCCTTAAAAAAAAAATAGTTGGCAGTTTGGTACAGGGGTAATTTAACAATTAAAAACTTGGGACCGGAGTAATATAGTAGGGTAGGTAGGGTGCTTGTCTTGCATGCAGCAAACCCAAGTTAGATACCTGTCATCCATATGATCCCCCAAGTGTGTCAGAAATCAACCTTGAGTGCAGAGCCAGGAGTAAATCCTAAGCACCACTGGATATAGCTCAAAAGTCAAAATCAAATCAAAGAAACAAGAAAATTCCATGAAAATTTCAATAAAACCTTTATTAGAGAGCTATAGCTAAGCATATTATCTGAAGTCAAAAGAGGTTGAGCAAGGAAGGGAAAGAAGAGGAAAAAACAGGGAAGAAGAGAAAGAATAAAAGGAAGAAAGGAGAGAAAGAAACAGAAGGAAAAAAAAGGAAAGGGAAAGAAAAAGAAAATAGGAAGGAAGACAAAGAAACAGAAGGAAAGAAAGAAGGGGAAAGAAGGAAAGAAAAACAAAGGAAGAAAGAAAAAATGGAAAGAAAAAGAAATGGAAGGTAAGAGAAAAAAGGAAGGAAGGAAGGAAGGAAGGAAGGAAGGAAGGAAGGAAGGAAGGAAGGAAGGAAGGAAGGAAGGAAGGAAGGAAGGAAGGAAGGAAGGAAGGCAGGCAAAACCATAAAATCTTTGGTAATCATATCGCCTGTGGTAATTTAGAAGGCATTTCCTGAAACTAAGAACCAAAGAAAGAGACTATAAAACAGAATTTTGTGAGTAGCATGTGCTGGCGGCTGGATGCTTTTGGAAACATGACAAAAAAAACGACAAGTGTTCAGCGATTTGGCCAGTTTATATGCAGGAAGGAAAGAGAGCAGAGATTTATAATGTTAGAAAAGGCAATGGTCTTAACCTCAATAGTAAGATAAAAATTAAGAAATATTTGCAGCAAGAAAGAGCCAATTAAAATCATTTTGAAGTGTGAATCAAGTCAAGGTTATAACTCCAAATTTATTGTTAAAAGCTCTGAATAAATTGTTACCCAACTTATGCTTTCTATTGAATACAAACAACTTAGGCTGAGGAAAAGCTTGACTCTCTACCAAAGTCTTAAAAGCACAAAGCTCTTTAAGGAAAGTTAAGAGAGAATGAGAAGAAATGAAAGGAGAGAGGAGTGAAATGGGAGAGAGGAGGGTATGGGGAGGGGGGTAGGAAGAAAAAAAAATCAACATGCAATAGAGAAAGCAAGCAAAGAAAGAAAACAAGGCATATCATGAAAATATATCCAAACAGGCAGTGGCTGTGACTACTGGCACATGGAACCCCCTAGAATGTGCTAAGAAACCTACATTTCTGAGTGTTGTATGACAACAGAGTATCCACCTGGATTAAAGGAGATTCTGTTTGAGACTTAATACTACCACCAAGTCACTCACCATACCTGGCATGCTCAGTGCTTACTGCACATAAAAATCACTCCATACTCAAGGCTTAATGAACATAAAAATCACTCCTGGAGGGGCTTGGAGGACCACATGCTATGCTAGGAATCAAATCCAGGTTGCCTACATGCAAGTCAAACACTTTATAGAAAGAGATCACATATTATTTCTCACCCCAATTTTTAATTGTATGTAAGACCATATTTCCTGAAGCCTTATCTATATGTAGAAAAGGAAGATCCTCTCAAAGGGAACCATTGGACTTGGAAAATAGAAGCCAGGGCAGTTACACTTGCAGAAAGGCGGTCTCGAGGTGTTGGGAGAGTTCTCCTCTAAGGTCCACCAGGTTCACCCATTCTTTGCAGTGTTTCTTGGCCACCCTTCAGATGTCATCTCCTGGAGCTATGCAGGTGACACAATAGCCCTGGGCAGAAAAATAGCTCTGGAGCTGATGTGCAGTGGACTTCACAGCACCCAGAGCCTGGGGCATGAATCTGGCATGGAGACAAACTAGGTCTTTCAGGCAGTCCCCAGGAATGAGTGAGGGAATCCTGCCTATAGAGAATATAAAGCTAAGCAAGCATTTGGTGAGCAGAAAAGGAGACTGTTGGAGCCATTAGTGCTGCCTCTGCTGCTCCCTCATATTCCTGGCTCCCTCCGTTGGAGATACTTGGCAGGATCACTACCAAGAAAAGGGAAGCAGTGCCATGTGGCTGGCTTTGGCCAATGAGACATGAGCAGAAATGCTGCGCTGCTCTAAGGGATGCTCTGAGCACCAACCAGTACCCAGCCTGCTGCTTTCACTGCCACCCCCAAAGAGCTAATGATGATATATGTCCGTCAAGGTGACGCTTTCGGCTTGCCCAAGCCCTCGTGTGAACAATGAACAGTTTCCTCAAATGCAGTGGCGTTTCCTCAAATGCAGTGGCTTTTGAGAAGTTAAACTCCCCTGGATTGAGTCTAGGAGCTGAAGTACTGCCCATTGGGGGGCCACAGAACACAGCCCTTCCTGATGAGAGTGGGCCTGAGGCAAAGAGAGGAGAAAGCAGGAGGCCAAGTTAGCAGGCCCCTCTGCCAGGCAAGGGTGCTGTCGACTCTCTGGGTCCTAGGGGATCCAGCCAACGCTTCCAAGCAGGGGCGTTAACATGAACAGATCTGTGATTTTTTTTTTGGATGAAATAAAATATTTCTCAACATAAGGAGAAAATCAGCCTGCTAAAACCACATACGGGAAAGGAACACACAGAACTCTCAGGCAGAGGATATATGTATTTATACAAAGTCCTGGATCTCAAGGCTCCTAAATCCAGGAGCTTTGAAAGGAGCTGCAGACTCCAACCGGACAATTCCTTCAGTCACACCATTTAAAAACCCTTCCTGCTCCAGACAAGCAACACCTTTTAGACCCTTCCGGGAAAGCGCCCTCTCCCCTACAAAGCAGATTAGATAGAAAGCAAAAGGATAACTTGCAGCTGCCAGCGGGGGCAAAAGGCCCTGGGACCTCTCTGGACCCATTTCCTCCTTCCTCTGACCCCTGTCCAGGTCTTGATAGGCATCTCCCCTCTTTGGTGGGCAGAAAAGATATCCTTAAACAGCTGGCTGAGTAGGTGGTTCCTAAGTGGAATTTATTTTTATTACCGCTATCACACAAATTCTTGAGAATACCAGCTCTCTGATTCCAAAAGAAGTTTGAGATTCGGCTGCAGTTCGAGGAGAAGTTTCGTTCCCTGGGGCAAAGTAACTGGCTCTGGTCACCCCAGTATGCCCACCCAGCCCCACTCAAGCGTCTGGCGTCACCAGTCTCCCTTCTGCTTGCAGGAAGGAGAGGATGACATGCCTGGAGGAGAGAGAAGTCTTGGGGATTTCCCTGCATGCAGCTAATCATTAAGTCCCCCAAGTCACAAGGATCCAAGGCCCAGTCCCGCAAGTCAGAAGCTAAAGACCAGAATGGGATTCAAGGAGCTTGGAATGGGACCAGACTTAGGACCCTTCTTTCCAGCAACCACTGCTGGAAATCCTCCCAGGATTCCAGCCACCTGGTCCGGCCACCTCACACCCGCCACATCCTGACATTCCTTAGGGTCAGGGTGGGAGGGGAGAGGCGCTGCCAAGGGGCCATCACCTGGCCCTGGGGCCACAAAGCGACAGTCTCCCAGCTGTCGAGGTGGCAGATCAGATAGGCCCAGGGGCAGGGGTTAAAACAAAGTTCGGAGCCTTTGGCGATCAGCGATCAGCTTGCTCTGCTCATCACAACGGTGCATCCCGGAGGGGGCAGAAAAAAAAACTCTGGGTGTGTGCTGGGGGGCGCCCGATTTGGGTGTCTTCGGGGCTGGAGTTGAGGGCGGGGGCGTGCGTGTAAAAAAAAAAATCACAGCTGCCGCAAGAAAACCACTGCCATGGGCCTAGCGCCTCCTAGGGGCGAGCGCGGGGGCGGCCCAGCGCTCCGAGCGCCGGCGCGGAACTCGGCGATCCTGGAGTTGGGCCCCGAAAGTGGCTGCGGGGACTTTTGGCCGGTGGCCCCCGAGCTGGGGACTTGTTTTTCCGGAAGTCGGTCAGGGCGGGAAGAGAGGCAGGCCGGGCCGGGGTGGGGATGAGGGGGAGAGGGAGACAGAGAGAGAAAGAGAGAGACAGACAGACAGGCAGAGACAGACAGACAGACAGACAGACAGACAGACAGACAGACAGAGGGAGAGAGGGAGAGGGAGAGGGGGAGAGAGAGAGAGAGAGAGAGAGAGAGAGAGAGAGAGAGAGAGAGAGAGAGAGAGAGAGAGAGAGAGAGAGAGAGAAGTAAGCTTGTGTGTGTAACAATTACCTGATGAATATAGGCTCCAATGCTGGTGTGTGTGTGTGTGTGAGAGAGAGATAGAGAGACAGAGACAGAGAGACACAGAGAGAAACAGAGACAGGGAGACAGAGACAGAGAGAGACAGAGAAAGGGAGAGGGGGAGAGAGAGAAGTAAGCTTGTGTGTTTGTGTGTGTGTGTGTGAGACAATTAGCTGATGATAAAGGCTCCAATGCTGGGTGTGTGAAAAAGAGAGATACAGAGACAGAGAAAGAGACAGAGAGACAAAGAGATAGACAAAGAGAGATAGAGACAGAGACAAAGAGATAGAGACAGAGAGACAAAGAGAGATAGAGACAGAGAGACAAAGAGATAGAGACAGAGACAGAAAGAGACAGAGAGAGACAGAGACAGAGAGTCAAAGAGAGATAGAGACAGAGACAAAGAGAGACAGAGAGACAGAGACAGAGAGAGAAGCTTGTGTGTTTGTGTAACGATTGCCTGATGAACATAGGCTTCAAAGCTGGGGATTCGGGGTGGGGTGTGTGTGTGAGAGAGACAGAGACAGAGAGAGACAGAAGTGAGCTTGTACTGTATAACTGGTGTGAGTGAGACAACTCCCTGCTGATAGAGGCCCCAACGCTGGGGCTGTGCGTGAAGTGTCACGCAGTGTTGTGTTGTGTCGTGTCGTGTGTGTTGTGCTGGGGCGCAGAGTCGCGGACCGCAGGGGCTTCCCTCCCAGTTTCGGAACCCCTGGCCGCTCCTTCCCAACTAGAAGCCGGCCTGCCCCGGCTGCGACCGACACTTCCCCTCCCCTCCCCCGGGGGGGCCGAGCGGGAGGGGAGCACCCGACCCCCGCGAGCCGAGCCCCGCAGAGCCGGGCGCGCTCTCAGAAGGCCCAGGGCGAGAGCGGCGGAGTCCCCGACCGAGGGACCAGCCAGCCGGCGCAAACCGGCCAGCCCTAAGGTCGCGCCGGACCTCGGCCCGCCGAGCAACTACAACCGACTTCGTCCGGCGCGTCCTCCACGTGTAGGTGCGTGCGTGTAAGGGGGGGCGACGGCGCCGAGCCGCTTCAACCCACTTTCACTCGCCCCTCCGCGCCGGCTGCCCGGGGCCACCTTAAGAGCGCTAGCCCCGCCCCCGGAAGTGCGGGAGGGGGAGACAGAGAGAGCGAGAGAGCGCGCGCTGACTTGAGGCGTCCCGCGCGGCGGTTTTGGCGGCGGCGGCGGCGGCCAAGTGCCCGCGGAGGTCTCCGAACTCCTCCCACACAACACACAAACACACAGACAAGAAACGAAACGGCACCCTCTCTCTCTCCCCAACATCGAGCCCGACTCCTCAGGCCGCCCCGACATGTCCCACTCCCGAGTCTCTTGAGCGCCCGTGTGTGTGTGTGTGTGTGTCTGTGTCTCCTCAGCGCGCCCGTCACTAGCCCGAGCCCAAGACGTCATCCCACAATGCCCCGCGCGGGCCGGGAAAAGACGCGCCGCGGGGGCTGTGGAGGAGAGGAGGAGGGAGGGAGGGGGAGTGAGTGGGGGGGGCGCCGAGCGGAGCGCGAGTGGCGCGCGGGGAGGGCGGGGGGAGCGAGGAGGGAGGAGGGAGGGGGCGGGGGAGGCGGGGAAAGAAGGGCCCGACTGTAGGAGGGCAGCGGAGCATTACCTCATCCCGTGAGCCTCCGCGGGACCGGGGAGAAGAATCTTCCGAGGGCGGGGCGGGAGGGGAGGTCGCCGTGGCAACCGGCCGGCCCGCCCCCTGGAGAGCGACGCGAGCCAATGGGAAGGCGCCGGGGTGACATCATGGGCTATTTTTAGGGCTTGACTGGTCGCAGATAAGTGTTGAGCTCCGGGGCTGGAGAAGAGCTCAGAGTTGCACTGAGTTGAGTGTGGCCGGAGCACAGGAAAGGAGAGGAGCGGAGCGGAGAGACGGGAGTGGAGTTGCGCGGACTCTAGAAGCAGACGGACAGACAGACAGACAGACGGCAGCAGAGTCCGAACTGCCAGTCTGGTTTTGTTTTGCTTGGCCATTTTCTCTCCCGCTTGCTCCGAGCTCCTAGCTGACTTAGGTAGCTAGCGCCTGTGGCTCTTGTTTTTGGGGGAGCGCCTAGAGAACCTCTCCAGTTCCAGGAGAAGAAATCCGCCCGCGTTGCCCGGGCGCAGCTGACAGCGCCCCGACCGTCCGTCCCTCTTGGAGAAGTCCGGCGGCGAGCGATTGCTGAGGTCTCTCCAACTTTTCCAGAAGCGAGTTGAGAGGGACGAGTGGAGCGAACTTTTTGCAAAAAAGCTTTCCAGTTTCTGAAGCAGCAGCAAACAAGCCCCCTTGCCCGGGAGGCGAGCGAGGAGGAGGAAGATCCGATCATCCATCCATCCATCCTTCTATCCATCCGTGCGCTCCGGGCAGCTCTTTGGAGCTTGCACTTGGACGAGCGCGAGCCTGCGAGGGGCGCCCCCGGCTCCCCCCCCCCACCCCCCCGCCGCGGCTCAGGCACCGAGCAGCCGCGATCGCCGGTTCCTGAGACACAGAGAGAAAGATCCGTAACCCCCCCTTGAGGAGCGAGCGCCCCAAGAGTGACCGATCGCAGCCACCGGGCCCGCGCGCGCGCGCGGCGGCGGCGGCATCTCCTTTCCCCCTCTGCGTGCGCCGGGGCCTTTTAGGGAACCGAGCCGGTGAGGAGAAAGCCGGGGTGCGGGAGGAGGCGGCGCAGCTTCTTGGAGAAACTTTCCGCGCCGCGGGGGGCCGCGCGGGAGGCGCGGGGGATCCCGCCGCCGCCTGCGGGCCAGCGCGCTGTTGCGGCCCCCAAACTCGCGCGCGCCTCCCCAGCTCCGCACGCGCCCCGCGCCGCCGTCCCGCGGGGGCCGTTCTATGAGCGCAAAGATGGAAACGACCTTCTACGACGACGCCCTCAGCGCCTCGTTCCTGCCGTCCGACAGCGGCGCCTACGGCTACAGCAACCCCAAGATCCTGAAGCAGAGCATGACCCTGAACCTGGCCGACCCGGCGGGCAGCCTGAAGCCGCACCTGCGCGCCAAGAACTCCTCGGACCTGCTCACCTCGCCCGACGTGGGCTTGCTCAAGCTGGCGTCGCCCGAGCTCGAGCGCCTCATCATCCAGTCGAGCAACGGCCACATCACCACCACGCCGACCCCGACGCAGTTCCTGTGCCCCAAGAACGTGACGGACGAGCAGGAGGGCTTCGCCGAGGGCTTCGTGCGCGCGCTGGCCGAGCTGCACAGCCAGAACACGCTGCCCAGCGTCACGTCGGCGGCGCAGCCCGTCAACGGCGCGGGCATGGTGGCGTCGGTGGCGGGCGCGGGCGGCGGCGCGGGCGGCTTCGGCGCGGGCCTGCACAGCGAGCCGCCCGTCTACGCCAACCTCAGCAACTTCAACCCGGGCGCGCTGGGCGGCGGCGGCGGCGGCGGCGCCGGGGCGCCCTCCTACGGCGCGCCCGGGCTGGCCTTTCCCGCGCAAGCCCCGCCGCCGCCGCAGCAGCAGCCGCAGCCGCCGCAGCCGCCGCACCACCTGTCCCAGCCGCTCCCCGTGCCGCACCCGCGGCTGCAGGCGCTCAAGGAGGAGCCGCAGACGGTGCCCGAGATGCCCGGCGAGACGCCGCCCCTGTCGCCCATCGACATGGAGTCCCAGGAGCGCATCAAGGCGGAGAGGAAGCGCATGAGGAACCGCATCGCCGCCTCCAAGTGCCGCAAACGGAAACTGGAGCGCATCGCGCGGCTGGAGGAAAAAGTGAAAACCTTGAAAGCGCAGAACTCGGAGCTGGCGTCCACCGCCAACATGCTCAGGGAGCAGGTGGCCCAGCTCAAGCAGAAAGTCATGAACCACGTCAACAGCGGCTGCCAGCTCATGCTCACGCAGCAGTTGCAGACGTTCTGAAGGAAGGCCGGACTGTCCAGGACACACGCAGACACACACACACACACACACATACACGCAGGCTGAAGGGGCAAATTGCAGGAGGTAAAAAAAAAAACTTGCAAACACAAAAACCATGAGAACGTGAGAGACTGACTTGAGAACTTGACCCACCACCACCCGTGGCGAGCGCGAGACGAGAAGTTGTCCCGAGCGAGGACTTGGGCTCCGAGGGGCTCCGAGTGGGACTGGCTGGGTGGCGCCCTGCACAGCGAGCGTCCTCGGGGTGCTCGAGTGGGAAGGACTTGGCGCGCCCCAGGGCCCTTGGCGCGGAGCCCGGGAGCGGCCGCCTGCGGGCTGTCCCGCTTTGCGAACGCACGCACGCACCAACGCACGGGCTGTCCCCGCACGGACGTTCCGCAACGGCAGACTTTTTTATCTTTAACATTGACCAAGAACTGCATGGACCTAACATTCGATCTCATTCAGTATTAAAGGGAGGGACTTGGGGGGGAGGCGGGGAGGGTCGCCAAGCTGCAATAGAGACTGTAGATTGCTTCTGTAGTGCGCCTTAAGAACACAAAGGGGTTGGGGGCAGGGAGGCGGGCGGGAGGTGCCGAGCCAGGCCCAGCCCACCGACGATCTCTCTCTCTCTCTCTCTCTCTCTCTCTCTCTCTCTCTCTCTCTCTCTCTCTCTCTCTCTCTCTCTCTCTCTCTCTCTCTCTCTCTCTCTCTCTCTCTCTCTCTCCCTCCCTCCCCCCCTCCCTCCCTCCCTCTCTCTCCCCCCCACTCTCTCTCCCTCTCACTCTCGCCTGCCTTCCTGAACTGTGTATGTACATAATCTTATTTTTTTTAATTTGATGAAAGCTGATGACTGTCAATAAAACAGCTTCCTGCCCTTTGTAAGTTATATTTCATGTTCGTTTGTTTGGGTGTCTTGCCCAGTGTTGTTTGTAAATAAGAGATCTGGAGCACTCTTTGAGTTTACCATTTGTAATAAAGTATATAATTTTTTTATGTTTTGTTTCTGAAAATTCCAGAAAAGGATATTTAAGAAAAAAATACAATAAAATATTGGAAAAAAAAAAAGTTAACTTCCCCCTACCCTCTTTTCTGCATCATCTATAGATAAGAGTAGTACTTTTGTAGGTGGACTGGAAAGAGTTAACGCGTGTCCAAGCCACCCGCACGCAGTGCTTCTGACTCTCCAGCAGTAAAATATTCTCTCCTGGACTTTTAGAAATTACTCTAGCTCATGTTCTCATCCACATATACTCTTCCCTGTAGAATTAGACTCTTCTCCATAGAGTTGCTTATAAAGGACAGCATGGTTTTCCAGGAAGCAGGGGGGAGTCTGGGGAGGGTACCTGTCCCCCTGGGAAGTCAAATGCCGTAAAGTTTAGATGATTTCAGATTTCAGGTGGCATGTGCTGTGACCATTTATGATGTCAGTAGAAACTTAAGGATAGATGCTTATTCTCCAAAGCAGAACAGTGGCAAAAGTTGTATCCTTCCAATTTAGAATCTTCATTTTAACAATTACTAGATTAAAAAAAAAGAGATGGTCGTTGTTATGAATATTTATAACAGCATTCTTGTCACAATAAATGTATTAAAATACCAATGACATCTTGAATTCCTTTCCCTTTACTCTTTTTTTCTTCCCAAGCTCCATACTGAAACTTTGATTTTCATCTGCTGGGGGTTAACATTAATGCCAACTGGAGTTTCTTGGTAATCCAAACGAAGGGAATTAGAAAAAAAGTCAGCAGAAAAGTTGCAATCTCTCATCCCTCCCTCACTTCCTTTCCCTCTGTCTTCTCTTTTTCCCCCTCACAAACATCTATGCCTAAAAAGATTAGTATAGCAGCTTAACATTTTGTTCCTTTCGTAAGTTCACTTTTTGAAACAAAACAACCTTGTTTCTGTGGTTATGGATTAAGTCTCCAAAGATGGCAGTCTAGGTACTATTGAAGAGATTTGCTAGACAACAAAAAAACATTAACACCAACACAGCAATGATTGCTAGTGTATATCAGATTTGTGCTCTGGGGAAATGCAAATTTAAATTTTCACCTACTTATATAACTTCGAAGATCAATGCTCAACAAGGGAACAATTTTTGCTTGGCTCCTTTTTTTTTTTTTTTTTTTTTTTTTTTTTTTTTTTTTTTATCCCAAGAGCCAGGGTGATTATCAAGCAGCAAACGCAATTTGATATCCAGGAATATTTCACAAACCACTAATTGAGTCGGGGCTGTTTGCTCATTAGCAGTGAGTCCTCCAGTGGTAAATCAACAGGTCTGGGAGTGCTAATATCCTGCCTATGGCTGTAAATCCAAAGGCACAAAGTTTCTCCTTAGGTCTATATCTAGGACTAGAAGACATGTTAACTTGCAGACGCCTGGGTCCCCTCTATAATAACACTTCTTTAACACAGGGTTACTGGGAGCAGAGCCTAGTTTGCCAAACAGTGAACTTGCTGATGTCAGCAACGTGGAAGGTGAGTTGATTTTGACCATATGTAGGAATAGTCAGCACTGGGACAATAAAGCACTTCAGGGTGGGGCTCTGTGGAAGCTAAACAAGAGCCAACTAGAAAAAATAAGCAGGCTGGGGAATTAATTACCTGCAAAGGTAGACTAAGCCCAGACAACTGTGCAGCCCAGAAAAGCCACACCTCTTCCCAGCCTGTTTTAGACTTGAGGGTGGGGAGTGGTGGAGGTGGAAGGCCTGAATCTTAGGTCTAATCCCCCATTTGGTTCAACCAAGATTTTAAATGTCTCATTTTGATATTTTAACCAAAAGGTAGAAAAAGTCATTGTGCTGGAGGGAACTAATGATCTCCTGTAAAGTTTGGAGACAAAAAAAAAAAAAAGTCAGCTAATTGAAGTCTATCCAAAGATAATCTTATTATGGGAATTGAATGAGTTATTTTGGGGTATTTTCACTCATACCTGTGTGGATCTGACCACTCCATCCTTCACCCATCCAGTTCTGCTGGTCTCATTCCTTCAGTCTGGAACACCTTTCCTTCCAATATAGGTGATGAGTGGCTCATTCTAACACCTAGTTTGCTAACTATGTTCAAATGAATATTTCCACCTTGAGCTTCCATGATATTTTATCAAACCATGATAGCACTTGTCACAGGGTCTTTTCTTTACTCATTTCCTTCTTGCTTGCTTGCTTTCTTATTTTCTTGCTTTCTTGCTCAGGGTCACTTCTGGTGGTATTTAAGGGACCATATGTGGTATCTAGGATTTAATCAGGGTCACCTGCCAGCAAATCAGGTATATTACCTTCTGTACTGTCTCTGGCCCCTAATATGGGATATATTTAATGTAAACCTTGTGTAGCCTCACCAGAACCCCATCCCACACATTTGTGATGGGCTGGAGCCTTTTAGCCTAGTACCTGGCATGGTCACAAAATAAGCATTGTGATAACTGAATGAGCAGTGGAAAGAAAATTCACTCCATTTCTCCTCGTGATATATTGCACACCCATTACTAGTGCACATTTCCAGATGGATTGAAGACCCCCAGAACAAAAGTTCAGTAAGGCCAACCACCAGGGTGTAAAGTTTGTTTTCTGTAAATGCTCTTAAAGAATTAAGCTGTAAGTGCATTCATCCACCACACAGTGTCCTCTCTCTCCCATTAAAATAAGTGGGCATATTTTTATTTAAAATTGGTCTATTAGGGCCATAGAGAAAGCACAGTGAGTTGGGCATTTGTGTTGCAAGTGGTAGACCCAGGTTCTATTCCAGCATCCCGTATGGTCCCTCAAGCCTGCCTGCCAGGAGTAATTTCTTTTTATTTTTTTCCTCTTTTTTTTTTTTTTGGGGGGGGGGCACACCTGGCAGCACTCAGGGGTTACTCCTGGCTATGTGCTCAGAAATCACTCTGGCTCGGGGAACCATATGGGATGCCAGGAATCAAACCCAGGTCTGTCCTGGGTCAGCCTTGTGCAAGGCAAATCCCTACCGTTATGCAATCTCTCCACCACCCCACTTAAAAAAAAAAAAAGAATCTGCTTGAAACAGTGGTCTTCAAGGTAAGAGGGGAAGGTAAAGATAAGGTGATTGAGCAGAAGTGGCCTTACTTATAACAACCTTTTTATTGATAAAGACCAAGGGGACATCCCATTTGAAAAGTTAATGAATTTCAGGAATCTGGATATCCCTAACTGCAACCCTATTTGCATGACAGAGACAAGGATTAGGCTAGGGTGTTTTCTTTAAATATTAAACAAAATTAACTTCATTTTTATTTGGCTCTGTACAAGCCTCCACCACCCACCTGTTTGTGCATGGGTCAAATGCAAGCTGGGGGAAAGGAGAAGAAGATTAAGAATTGGATGGGGCCGGAGAGATAGCATGGAGGTAAGGCATTTACCTTTCATGCAGAAGGTCATCGGTTCGAATCCCGGCATCCCATATGGTCCCCCGTGCCTGCCAGGAGCAATTTCTGAGCCTGGAGCCAGGAAAAACCCCTGAGCACTGCCGAGTGTGACCCACAAAAAAAAAAAAAAAAAAAAAAAGAATTGGAACAACTGGGGCCGGAGAGATAGCATGGAGGTTAAGGCGTTTGCCTTTCATGCAGAAGGTCATCAGTTCGAATCCCATATGGTCCCATATGGTCCCCCGAGCCTGCCAGGAGCGATTTCTGAGCATAGAGCCAGGAGTAACCCCTGAGCTATGCCAGGTGTGACCCAAAAACCAAAAAAAAAAAAAAAAAAAAAAAAAGAATTGGAACAACTCCAGAGGTGAAATTGTCTTTCCCTAACACTGGAACCTCACCCTCACATTTTGAGCTGGGGTTTTACATCCCAAAGAAGGATATTGCAAAAAAAAAAAAAAATTGCCCTGTCTTTGGGTCTTTTTGAAGTTCAATGCTGCAAGAGTGGGATTCAATGATAAGATAGATACAATCCCTGTTCTCAAAATAAAAAAAAAGCATTCTGGTGAGAAGAACAATATTTTCCACAAATACTTCATGCGAGGTGGCCATGCCTGAGCTGTTCCAAAGAAAAGGAAAGGCACAAAAGATGAGAAGAACTTGTACATACAGACCAGGCCCATAAGGAAACATGGGGTGTTTAGGAACTTGCATACTGGATGGTGGGTATTGGGTAGAGAGGTGTGAGGAGGCAAGTGGAGGAAGATGAGACAGGAAAGTTGGGGAATTGCAAGATAATAAGTATTTCATGCTAAGAATTTGCTTGTTTCCCCCTTGATGAGTCAAGGGAAACTTGAAACAGAACAGGATCAACTATTAATATAAGAAAGATTTGTGCTGGGACCTGAGCAATAGCACAGCGTATAGGGCATTTGCCATGCATGCTGCCAAATCTTTTGATTCCTGGCATCCTATATAGTCCCCCAAACCTGCCAAGAGTAATTCCTGAGTGCAGGTCAGGAATAACCACTGAGGAACACCAGGTGTGACCCCAAAACCAAAATCCAAAAGGGAAAAAAAAAAGATTTAAGCTCACTATAGTTGGGAAGATGGACTGGTGGGAGAGATTAGAGGTGGTAAGGCATGTGCCCTTGACCCTCGAGCAATACACTGACCCCCACAGAAAAACTTAAGGAAAACTTAACTACAGTTATACCTGGTTGGGATTGGCTTCTGGAATCCCCAAAATTCAAGAATGCTTAAGTCCTTAAGGACAACCTTTCATATCTGAAGTTTCCAAATTCACAGAGGCAACCAACCTCAGATGGTGTTTAATTGGATACTTGGAGGAAGCCCCTGCAAATTAAATAAAAAACAACAACTCATGTACAACTCATGTAATGGATCCATATAGCTCATTAATGGATCCAAATCCTTGTTGGTTAAGGGTCAATTGTAATTCCAAAGAGATGTTTTGGTATAAGTTTCAATGCCTGTGGATTTAAAAATAGGGTCTGGGGTGGAATGGGAATAAGGTGACTTTGTCCAAGCTACATTAGATACAATCCTTCCTGTATATCTTCCTGAGAAATTAGGCCCAGAGATGGGTATCCAGAAGTTTACCCTTTATCCTTATACTTCTTGTCCCATATATAAGTTTTTTTTCTTTCTGCTGTGCAACATCTAAAGGACAGTCATCCCACAAAATAATCCAGAGCCCACCTGCTCTGAGTCAGAGGGCTAGAAACTAGATAGAAACAGATGTGAAAGACCCAGACTGGCATCCTTGAAAGGTCAGGGTATAGACATGGTCCTCACTGCAAAGTGTGGCATCCAAACCTGCTCTTAGCTAGATCCCAAACATTGATCTAGACTGTGCAGTCTTTCCACTGCACAAACACAGAGGTCAAAGTTTTTTCCACTGGGGGAACTGAAAAATAGCAACTTCCATTCATTTGCCACTCATTTAATTCAATAGGAAATATTGGATCCTGTTTTGGTCCAGACATCAGGAACACAATAAAGAGTGAAATCCATAAGCCATTTCCTCATATGGAGCATGTAATCTAGTAAAAGACAATAAATGGGAACACACACATACACACACCAGTGAATGATATCTCACTGACATATATGGTGAAGAACTGCACATACATGGGCTTTGCATTCTAATGAAACCAACACAGGGTCACCCAAGCTCCACTCCCAAAAAAGGCACTGATTTGTCTCAGAGCACTGCCCCGTATACCCCCACCCCCACAGAATTCCATACAGAAAAAGAGTAAGTATACGGGGAATCTGGGGTACCTAAATCTGGGGAAAATCTTGGGGTACCTAAGAAGAGGTGAGCAATGAAAATTGCAGCCACTAGTTCAAATTCTTCTAGTTTCCAAAGTGCCTTCTCATCCATCATTTCATTTTCATCATTACGAGAGGCTCAGGGTGGGGAAATGTCATAGTAATGAGGTGAGGGAAGCACGATTAGGTCATCAAAAATCTTAGCCATCTCCTCCATTGTTCCTGGAACCAGATGCTTGTGTGACCCTGGTTCCTTTACCTGGCACGCTTCCACATCAAGGGCCCTGAGGAACCGAATTATCATCAGAAGTGGCTTTGATGTGCACAGCATCTGAGTGAAGGTAATCAGATCGTCTCCTGGGATATTTTGTCCACAGCACAGCAACATCTAATAAACTCTACTTGCCCTGCTGCGGACTCTGGTTCCACGTGGGAAAACCAGAACACTCAGTGCCGAGAAGTCCTGTTTCATGCTGTTTAAATTTCCTTCCAGCACAACCAGAAAAGAAACAATGCCTGATGATTGCCTCATGATTGCTCCAGAAAATTGGGTCATTGGATCATTGATCCAGTTGCTGCTTTCTTAGGTGACAGCTGTTCCTACCTGGACAGATGTTCGGTCTTTCCCAGATTGCTTCAGGACTGTCTGCCTTTTGGCCTCTGCCTCCGGCTCTTCTCTTCCAGATGCCTGGGTTCATTCGAGGTTTGTGCTCAGGGGGAGTGACTTTACCTTGACCTTACTACAAGCCTAGGAAAACTGTGGGCAGGCCCCTGGGATGTTATATCACTGAACTCTCTTCAGAAAGAGAGTTGACTTCACAGGCCAATAACAGAGAATACCATTTCCTCAAGAAGCCCACACACAAGGACTAATATTGTGACTCACTGATACTATAACAGCTCAGAAACTATTCATCCTCCCTGTGTGTCCAGCAAATTCATGGTATGAACTTAAGGGAGTTTGGGAAATTTCTGGCACCATAGGTCAATACAGCAATCACTAACAACACAAGTATGCTGACCTTGTAGCATTCTCTCATTTTATTAGCAACAGAAATCATTCCTAGAAGCTCCCCATCTCTAGCCCTGTACACATCCACTTCAGTCTCATTACACAGGAGCAAGTCACATATCTATTACCCGAACTCATCCCTGCAACGGAATAAGACCACCAGGATGCCTCCCACGGATCACCTTTCTGTAAACTTGTGAAAATATGTATACTCACTGAAAGTAAATTTTGCAAATAAAATAAGAGACGGGAAAGGCATGTGCTTTGCACCCTAGAGGCCTGTGTTTAGTTACTGCACCACATAGTCCCCTGTGCCCAGCCAGGAGCAGCCCCTGAGCATTAGGAATATCTCCAAAGCACTGCTTGGTGTATTTAAGAAAAAAATAAGACACACCACTTAATTATCTAATAAAAATAAAGCTCTGGGGCTGGAGAGATAGCATGGAGGTAAGGTGTTTACCTTGTCTGCAGAAGGTCGGTGGTTCGAATCCCAGCATTCCATATAGTCCCCTGAGCCTGCCAGGAGCAATTTCTGAGCATAGAGCCAGGAGTAACCCCTGAGCACCGCCAGGTGTGACCCAACCCCCCCCCCAAAAAAAAAAAAATAAAAATGAAGCTCTGAAAGCAAGAAAGAAGTGTGAGGGAGTATGAGTTTGGTAAACAGTATTTCCAGCTTTCCTAGCTAGTCCAGAAGAGAGTGGTACTTTCCTATCTCTTATCTCCCTGATATTGTATGAAAGAACTGGAGATTTAGGTCACTGAAATGCTAACTTAATGTCCTTCTTTTATAGCAAGTGTGAGGTTCAACATGTTTCTTCCCTGCTTTGATAAGAGAAAGCACAGAGATGAGGTTTCCAGGACCAGGAGCCAAAAAGGATGGTGAAGTATATCAGAGCACTTCCCACCCTCAGCACACCTAGAATGTACATTTACTATGGACAAGATATCCAGTCTTTCTTAGTTTAAGAGTCTAAGGCTGGAGAACTGCTTCAAATTGTAACAATGCCTGATCTTTTCAGTTCTTCCTGCAGGAACTGGCAGTAAATTTTATATATGACAAAATTGAAACGGTATCATGTTCAAGATCATGAAATATGTGATTGATGGTGGGCCTGAGCTGTGACCTTTCTGGACCCAAAGAGCTTGATGTGCAAACCTTGGGTTTTCATCCTGCAGAGTCTGGTCATTAACTTTTCCTCATTTGCCAGAGGCACCCTACATGGGACACTCAAAAATAAAATTAACTTGCCAGAGAGATGGAAGGATGCAATTCCCTGGTTTTTCCTCAGTTCTCACCTGTTTCTTGACCATGTGAAGCATCAGATGATGGAAGGATGCAATTCCCTGGTTTTTCCTCAGTTCTCCCCTGTTTCTTGACCATGTGAAGCATCAGATTAATTCTAGGAAAAGGCTAAAAGTTAGGTGTTAGACTTTGAAGAGGCATGATGATTTCAGTCAAGTGAGCAATCAGAAATCTGGAGATCCAAGCTCTGTAACTTACCAGGGAGAGAGGCACAGAATCGTGTGGCACAATCTTTTAATAATTTCCCTTTTCAGAGAGAGGGTTGTCGGGAGAATTGTGTGTGACCCTTTAGTAAGCAAATGACAGCGGCCATTTTTTTTTTCCACTGAAGACTTCTTCATTATCCTAGGATTGAAGAGATAGTATAGTAAGGAGAGCACTTGCCTTGCATACACACAACCGATCAGGTTCAATCCTCAGCACTTTGACCCTCTCCAGGAGTGATCTCTAAACATAGAGCCAGGAATAATTCCTGAGCACAGAGCCAAGAGTAATCCCTGAGCACTGCCAGGTATGGCTCCATCAAAAAACAAACAACAACAACAACAACAAAAAAAAAGTAGAAGCAGGGCCCGGGGAGATAGCACAGCGGCGTTTGCCTTGCAAGCAGCCGATTCAGGACCAAAGGTGGTTGGTTCGAATCCCGGTGTCCCATATGGTCCCCCGTGCCTGCCAGGAGCTATTTCTGAGCAGACAGCCAGGAGTAACCCCTGAGCACTGCCGGGTGTGGCACCAAAAAAAAAAAAAAAAAAAAAAAGTAGAAGCAAATAGAAAACATTATCCCAGAGAGGGAGCAGGTAAGGCGCTTGCTTGCCTTGCACCCAGTTGATCCAGTTTTGTTCTTTGTCTCTGCATAGGGTTCCCCAAGCCCCACTAGAAGTGATCTCTGAGCACAGCCAGTTATGGTCTGAAAACCAGCACACATACATCCTAGTTGAAATGGAAGTAGTTCCCATTAAGACCTACGAGGCCTCAGAGGTCTCAGAGTCTTTGAGACAACGGGGTCTCAGAGGGCCTACTTCTTGGTCATATAAAGGCTGGTAGGTCCCTTGTGCCGGCTGGCCGGACGCAAGTTTTGTTTCCCCAGCTGCACTTGGAGGGAACACTCGGCAAGCACGGCAGTGGGAACCTGTTTGGCTTGGCTCAGAGGCCTGTCAGCCTGTTCAGGAAGTGAACTCAGAGAGAGGCAGGATTTCAAACAGGGCCAGCTGCACACAAATGCCCAAGCAGTGAAATGCCTCGTCCAAGTAGGGTGCCTTTAAACCTGGGCTGCCCTGGGTGCTGTCAGGGAAGCCTTTAAAAATGGCTCTGGGCCAGTAAAGAAAGTAGCCATCACTGGACCCAGTATGGGCAAAGACTTCTGCAGTAAAACTCTCCAAAAGATGGACAAGAGAGTTGGTATGATGTTCCTTCAATCCGTGTTTGTGAAATGCCTCCTCTATGTCAGGAAATTGCTGAGCACTAGAAGTGAAAAGGGATGTAAGAGACAGTTTTTGCCCCTAGACACACTAGGGGCATTGAGTTTACTGATAGTGGGTTCAAGGAACCTTGGGAATAGGAGTGATAAACCAGTGCTTCACTGCGGAACTGGCTTAAAGCTGTATCTTAAGAGAGGTAAGTGGGTGTCTGATAGAAAATGAGAGTGAAGTCTTCTAGAGAGTGGGCTTAGGAGAAATTTGGGGCCTATTGTCAAACCTCCACCATCCATGGACAAAATGGATAGAATCTCTGCCCCCTATCAGATAAGAAAAGAAGAGACAGTTTTTTAAACAGATGATTGCAGTGACCTTTATTAAGCCCAGCAATGATGATGCAGATGCTAGGAAGGAACTAGGGGCATGGGGATGTGTGTGTGTGTGTGTGTGTGTGTGTGTGTGTGTGTGTGTGTGTGTGTGTGTGTATGACTAAAGTCTTGTCACTGAGGAAATCCTTCCCAAGGAACTGACAACTATTGGCAGCACTCAGGAGTTACTCCTGGCTCTGCACTCAAAAATTATTTCTTGCAGGCTCAGGGGACCATATGGTAGGCCAGGGATGGAACCCAGGTTGGTGCGTGCAAAGCAAATGCCCTACCTGTTTTGCTATCTCTAGGTCCCCGGAAATGACCTTTCAACTGAGACCTGAGGGAATTTAGTACATGTGGGTGGATGAGAAGAACATTCCTATCTTAGGCCAAAGCATGTGTTGAAAGTAGCAAGACCAGTGTGGTTTGAACAAACAGTTCCCTCTGGGGAAAACATGGAGGCGAGGAAGAAGAGAACCTGGGGCAGGTGGATTCAGAGAGTGATTATAGATAGTTCCCAAACACTACTTTTTCAACAAGAAGAGAAGTTAAGATGCAGTAAACAAGAGAAGCCAGGTTCTTATCACTTCACCCTTCAGGCAGAAGCTCTGAGTCCTAGGACAAAGGCAGTGAATCTGATATTAAGTGTTTAGAAAGTTCTTAAAATGTGCAAAGATCTGTGGCCAACACCTTCTACATACCTGTTTCAACTTCCTCACTGCCAGATAGTAGTCAGGATCCTAGGCCTAGCTAAATTGCAGGCTAAGTGGCAATGGCTTCAGCCCCATATCTGAAAATCTCAGGAGCAGGATTTGACGCTAACTTTGGGTTCACAGGCTGGAGAGACAACTAAAAGGGCTCAGGTGCATGCTTTGCATACAAGGTAGTCTGATTTAACTTTAGTTTTATGTGGTTCCCTGATCACCACCTGGAGTAATCTCCAGAAATAGGAGTCACTTCTGAATACTGCCAAGTATGACCCCCTAAGCCAAAATTAAATTATATTTTTTTTTCTTAAAAAGTTGGCTCATGGGACCAGAGAGATGGCATGGAGGTAGTGTGTTTGCCTTGCATACAGAAGGTCGGTGGTTCGAATCCCAGCATCCCATATGGTCCCGGAGTCTGCCAGAAGTGACTTCTGAGCATAGAGCCAGGAGTAACCCTTGAGCGCTGCAGGGTGTGACCCCTGCCCCAAAAAAATAGTTGGGCTCGTGGGCTGCAGAGATAGCATGCTGGGCATTTGCCTTGCATGTGGCTGACCTAGGATGGACTCGGGTTCTATTCCCAGCATCCCATATGGCCCCCAAACCTGCCAGGAGCAATTTCTGAGAACAGAGCCAGGAATAACCCCTGATCTCCACTGGAAGTGGTCCAAAAGCAAACAAACAAAAAAAGAAGTTGGGCTCTTGATCACTTTATTAAACTATCTACATAAAATCCAAAGCACTTGAAATCCTGTCAATTCCCTACACCTCAGGCTGGGAATATGATTACATGGTCAAATGTCTACCTTGCATGCAGAAGGCATTTCAATTTTCTGCACTATCCCATCCCCAGCCCTCACCACTGGCCCAATGTGATCCAGGGCTCTGTTGATGAGATTCCCAGCACCACAAGCATGTGGTTTCTGCTGCAACATCATCACAAAACAAAGGGCAGGAAAGGTAAAGATTATTCCAGAGTTCAGCATACCCTACTCTCCAGGATATAATCTGACAGTTAGTTTACAAGAAATGCAACTCCTTTCTTCTCACCTGAAAGATGAATGGGGAACTCAGGTAACCTTTTTCATTTTCTCTCCTGTCCATATCTGGATTTTATTTGACTTTTTTTTTATCCTTTTGGGTTTTATGACCCTGCTGATTTGAATTAAAAAAAAACAAACTAGAAACCATTCTCCATCAAGCTATCTGGATTTAAAACAGACAGGCAAAAACCTGGAAAAAGTCACTATACTCTTTAAATATATCAACAATGACAACCTTTATGCATTGAAAAAAAATGCTTCATTTTTTTTCAAGAATATAGGCCACGAATTGAAAATGTATGAGTAGGCTCTCTGATGAGACCTGTTTCAAAGTCTAGAGGCCCCATCCGGTTTTGATGTAAAACGTCTCAACCTCCAAATATGGGTTATTCCTCTGCATGGAGCAGAGGAACAGCCAGCTCACCAACACAGATCAGAACAGACACTCTTTTTTTTTTTTTTTTTTTTTTTTTTGGTTTTTGGGACACTCTTTAAAGAGTTCTCTGGTGGATCTGAATAGGATTTGCTCCTCATTGTGAAATAAAAGTAATGAGCTTAGAACTTACACCCTCAAGTCAAATCAGTTCCTCTGCTTGGGTGGGTGGCTCTGTACTCCAGGTCCTGATCTCAGCCTACTAACAAAAGAAAAAAAAATTTTTTTTGGTTTTGGGGCCACACCCGGTGACGCTCAGGGGAATATTCTGGCTATGTGCTCAGAAATCGCTCATGGCTCGAGGGACCATATGGGTAGCCAGGGATTGAACCCAGGTCCATCCTGGATCAGCTGCATGAAGGCAAATGCCCTACCACTGAGCTATCGCTCTGGCCCCTAACAAAATTTTTTATTTAGTTAAAAATAGTGATTTACAGAGTTATTGCTAGTTGAATATTTAAAAGAAAGAATTGAAAATGAGTGTCATTATTGAGATTAAAAAAAAGTGGGAGGAGATGCCTGTCTCTTTAAGGGAAGATAATACACTTAGTTTGCACTCTCATTGCTAATCGGTCATTCTCTAGTACTTGAAGGGAGGGAAAGGCCTGCTAATAAGGTGGCTGAATTCATCTAATTAATTATTGGATATATGCCAACTCTCCAAGAGACTCCATCAAAGAAAGGAGAGGGACCGGTAGGTGGCACCAGAGGGCAGACGCAGTCTTCTTTCCGGCGTGCAAAGAATTAGGTGGGGTCATAACAGGCCACTTTAATCTCAGCTGGGACAAAAGCCTGGATATGAGCCTCCCAAAGGGACCAAATATAAACACAATCTTTACAGACTTGGGAAGCATCTGCACTGGAAAAATTCTTCCACCATCGATCTGAACCAGGAAGCAAGCACCGGAATAAAGACTAAATTTCCAACAGTAGAAGGTTCTGGAGGAGTTAGGAGTTTCTAAGAAGCCCAGGCTAGGGCTGAGCCATAGAGGAACTCAAGTATCTTGTGGGAATTACCTCTGCTGTTTTAAGAGACTAACAGTTTTGTATACTGGGGACAATTTGAATTGGAGGGAACTGAATTGAAATCCTTCAAGCATGGCCTTGGGTAAGACTCTTTTATTCACTGAGCTGTAGTGTACTCGTCCCTAGAATAGGTATGTATAATCCTTGTGAAGGTGGGAGGAAGAGTAGATTTGGAGGGGATGATGGGCACATCATTCCAAACACCATCCATTGAAGAACTTGCAGTCATAGCATTGAAAGACATTCATTTAGATGGGAATTTGGGCTTCTCCGGGTTGACTGACAAGACCACCTCATTTGTTATCCTATGGTGTTTGGAACACATGAATTCTCTCTGAGCTTGTCATGTTAATTTTATTTGATTTATTTAGATAAGCCATTTGATTAGATCTATTTTAAAGTAAGTTCTGTCTCATCAAATTCCCTTCGCATTCCCAGCAACCACAAAACATCAGAACGGCTTCAGGATAGTGAGTTTGTCTGGTAAGCCACCAAATGAATGATTCTGAGACAACCGAGTGGCCGCCTCTCACTTTATGCCTTCGCTGTGGAAATAGACAATACTACAGACCCAGTAGTAAAAAATTCATCTTGGTTTTATTGTTTTAGCTAAAAGCTCCAAGAATAGCTAGTTAGATGCTGAGCAGCTATTTTTTAGTATTGGCCAATTCATTCAATGTGAGTCAAGACTCAATATAAATTCTAAGACAGGATTACACTATCAAACATAGTTCTGTGGTTTGTGGGTAATAACTTAAGCCTTGGGCATGTGAAATTTTTTTTTTTTTTTTGGTTTTTGGGCCACACCCGGCGGTGCTCAGGGGTTACTCCTGGCTGTCTGCTCAGAAATAGCTCCTGGCAGGCACGGGGGACCCTATGGGACACCGGGATTCGAACCAACCACCTTTGGTCCTGGATCGGCTGCTTGCAAGGCAAACACCGCTGTGCTATTTCTCCAGGCCCGGGCATGTGAAATTTTGGCCAGTACAGATCAAAGAGAGTAATGTGGGGCGGGGGAGGCATGGCAAGAATGGGAATAAGTGATGGGGTAGTATCTCAAACTAGGGAAGAAATAAAGATAATAAAGTTGGATTGTTGTGAATTCGATGAATTTCCTCACTTAGTAGTCCCTTGCTGAGATTCAATATCTTTACCCATAAAATGGAATGAAATTTATAGGATAGGTTTTTTTTCTTGCTGTGGTGAAACTGAAATCTTAATAACTGGTAAATAAAAGTTCATCACTCACACCCAAAACTTTTCTCCAAAACAGGTCAGTGGGGACTCTTCTGCATTCCCTGACTTGGAGGTGCCATTCCCTTCTGACTTGTAACACTGTAGTCCCATCATGTGTCTTCTAGCATCACCATGACAAAGAAGATAAAGTTGGAGAAGACACTTGAGTGTCTTAGCTCCGAAGTGACCTATATTGGTGCTGAGAAAAAGTACAGCAGCTGACCTGGTATCAATTACAATATCCTATATGGTTCCCAAGGTCCACTAGCAGTGATACTGAATGTATAGCTTAGAGTAAACCCTGAACACTATTAGATGTGAACCCTCCAAAAAAGGAAGGAAGGAAGGAAGGAAGGAAGGAAGGAAGGAAGGAAGGAAGGAAGGAAGGAAGGAAGGAAGGAAGGAAAGAAGGAAGGAAGGAAGGAAAGAAGGAAAGAAGGAAAGAAGGAAGGAAGGAAGGAAGGAAGGAAGGAGGAAGGAAGGAAGGAAGGAAGGAAGGAAGGAAGGAAGGAAGGTAGGAAGGAAGGAAGGAAGGAAGGAAGGAAGGAAGGTAGGAAGGTAGGAAGGAAGGAGGGAGGGAGGAAGGAAGGAAGGTAGGAAGGAAGGAAGGAAGGAAGGAAGGTAGGAAGGTAGGAAGGAAGGGAGGGAGGGAGGAAGGAAGGAAGGAAGGAAGGAAGGAAGGAAGGAAGGAAGGAAGGAAGGAAGGAAGGAAGGAAGAAAGGAAGGATGGAAGGAAGGAAGGAAGGATGGAAGGATGGGACTAAGGAAGGAAGGGAAGGAGGGAGGGAAGAAGGAAGGGTGGAAGGAAGGAAGGATGGAAGGATGGGAGTAAGGAAGGAAGGGAGGGAGGAAGGAAGGAAGGAAGGAAGGGAGGGAGGAAGAAAGGGAGGAGGGAGGAAGGAAGGAAGGAAGGAATGATGGGAGGAAGGAAGGAAGGAAGGGAGGGAGGGAGGAAGGAAGAAAGGAAGGAAGGAAGGGAGGAAGGAAGGGAGGGAGGGAGGGAGGAAGGAAGGAAGGAAGGAAGGAAGGAAGGAAGGAAGGAAGGAAGGAAGGAAGGGAGGGAGGGAGGGAGGAAGGAAGGGAGGGAGGGAGGAAGGAAGAAATGATGGGAGGGAGGAAGGAAGAAAGGAAGGAAGGCAGGAAGGAAGGAAGGATGGAAGGAAGTAAGGAAGGGTGGAAGGAAGGAAGGATGGAAGGATGGGAGTAAGGAAGGAAGGGAGGAAGGAAGGGAGGAAGGAAGGGAGGAAGGACAGAGGGAGGGAGGGAAGGAGGGAAGGAAGGAAGGAGGGAGGGAGGGAGGGAGGGAGGGAGGGAGGGAGGGAGGGAGGGAAAGAAGGAAAGAAGTAGCCTATATTACTTTTGTTCCCAGTCTGTCACTTGGAACTAAATATATTGCTCCCACTCAAATGAAGAGGAGACTGCAAAATGTGGACAAGTGCATCAATATTTGGGGAATAATAAATAAACCTGCTATTGGGATAATCACTGAGATGATTAAAGAAACATTAGAGCCAATATTGTGTAAAACAGGAAACTCAAAAATATAGTGGCTCTTCTGAAGTTAAGACACTCATTTTTCTCTCTTAGAAAAGAAGCCTGAACAAAGTGAATGTCAGCCCACAGCTCCTCATGAAGATCCCTTCCATGTTTCTGCTTCACTGTTTGCATGCAACTTCCATGATAAAGTAACTTCATAATTTTTCTTTTCTTTTTTCTTTCTTTCTTTTTTTTTGTTTTTTGTTTTTGGTTTTTGGTCACACTCGGCAGCGCTCAGGGATTACTCCTGGCTCTGTGCTCAGAAATCACTGGTGGTAGGCTCAAGGGACTATATGGGATGCCGGAATCCAAACCACCATTCATCCTGTATTGACTGAGTGCAAGGCAAATACCCTACCACTGTGCTATCGAACTTTATGATTTTGAAGAGTCATACCACTGTCCACATTCCACTGAAAAGAAAGAAAAAGCTGAAAAGATTAGGCAATTAAAAGGCACCCTGCTTGTTATTTCTGTTTTTATTCACCTATTATCATGCAGGAAGACTGATCTTGGGAGGACTTATCAAGAGAATAGAACAAAGGTCTAGGCTCAGAGAGAAGAGTAATTTAAAGAAGAGACTTAACCTGGGCTAGGAATGAGGACTACAGAAGTGTTTAGAAACTCAAAATGTCACTGTTTGGTCCCCTCTTTCGAGTAATGGGAAGGACAAACTCGCAGGGAGCAGGGAAAAGAGAAGGGGGAATTGGTTTCACGTGGTAGCTGTGGGTTTTCCTGGCTTGACTCTGGTTAAAAGATACAATTAGAAATTCCTTTTAAAAAGCATCATAAGAACTGCCTTTTTGGTGAGAATTCGGCCACATTCAAAAGTGCTCAAGGGCCAAACTTGGGTCTGTACTTAGGAGTCACTTCTAGAAGTGCCAGGATCAAATCAGGTTCAGTTGCATGCTCCTTAATTCCTTCTCTACCTCTCCATTCCTATCTGAATACTTTGGATGATACTTTTTTATTATATATTTTATTTAAACACCTTGATTATATACATGATTGTGTTTGGGTTTCAGTCATGTAAAGAACACCACCCATCACCAGTGCAACATTCCCATCACCAATGTCCCAAATCTCCCTCCTCCCCACCCAACCTCCGCCTGTACTCTAGACAGTTATTTCTCTAACTAAACTCATCCCTGTTTGTGGTGAGCTTCATAAGGTGAGCTGTAACTTTCAGTTCTTTTCTCTTTTGTATCTGAAAATTATTATTTCAAGAATGTCTTACACTTTTCTTAAAACCCATAGATGAGTGAGACCATTCTTCGTTCTTTCTCTCTCTCTCTCTCTCTCTCTCTCTCTCTCTCTCTCTCTCTCTCTCTCTCTCTCTCTCTCCATGTATATCCATGTATAGGAAAATTTTATGACTTCATCTCTCCTGACAGCTGCATAATATTCCATTGTGTATATGTACCACAGTTTCATTAACCATTCATCTGTTGAAGGGCATCTTGGTTGTTTCCAGAGTCTTGCTATGGTAAATAGTGCTGCAATGAATATAGGTGTAAGGAAGGGGTTTTGTATTGTATTTTTGTGTTTCTAGGGTATATTTCTAGGAGTGGTATAGCTGGATTGTATGGGAGCTCAATTTCCAGTTTTTGGAGGGATCTCCAT
This sequence comes from Suncus etruscus, assembly GCF_024139225.1. NCBI lineage: Eukaryota > Metazoa > Chordata > Mammalia > Eulipotyphla > Soricidae > Suncus > Suncus etruscus. The sequence goes on from NC_064853.1 coordinate 19,860,579, forward strand.
ATAGCTTTCCAGAAAGGTTGAACTAGACGGCATTCCCACCAGCAGTGGGTAAGAGTTCCTTTCTCTCCACATCCCCGTCAACACTGTTTGTTCTCATTCTTTGTGATGTGTGCCAATCTCTGTGGTGTGAGATGGTACCTCATAGTTGTTTTGATTTGCATTTCCCTGATGATTAGTGATGTAGAGCATTTTTTCATGTGTCTTTTGGCCATTTTTATTTCTTCTTTGTCAAAGTGTCTGTCCATTTCTTCTCCCCATTTTTTGATGGGATTAGATTTTTTTTTCTTGTAAAGTTCTGTCAGTGCCTTGTATATTTTGGAGATTAGCCCCTTATCTGATGGGTAATGGGTGAATAGTTTCTCCCATTCAGTAGGTGGCTCTTGTATCCTGGGTGCTATTTCCTTTGAGGTGCAGAAACTTCTCAGTTTAATATATTCCCATCTGTTAATTTCTGCTTTCACTTGCTTGGAGAGTGCAGTTTCCTCCTTGAATATGCCTGTAGTCTCAATGTCCTGGAATGTCATGCAATTTCTTTTTCACTCTCTTTCAGCATGTAGTTCCTGAGTCCTTGCCATGGGCCAGACATAACTTTCACTACTGGGATATAATAGAGAGGGAATGAGATAGGTACATTCCTTTCATAAAATCTACATACATATTGGCCTTCTCTTTCTGATAGGGGGCCTTCTAGCCTCCTCCTTGGGACTTCCTCTAGTACTGCAAACAATTACCACCTTGTTTGTTGGTTTCAATCTTGAGAACAAAACTAAGCTTGTTTGTCCTTAAAGCCCATATATAAGAGGCGTCACTTCATTTGAATTCACTACTGGCAAAAAAACCAGTCTCAGAAACAGCACAGGGTTTAGGCAGTGAGTGAGTAAGGCTGTAGTGGTCTTAACATGGAGAAACTGGCAAAGAAACAGTTAGCACTCAAGGTTGAAGATTCCTCTGTATCATTCTTTATCTTTAGATGGATGAATAAATAGCTACTTGCGACAATTAGCATGCTTGATTGCAAGCAACAGAAATGACTCTAAAATAGAAGTTTGCTAAAAGAATAAGGATCATCAAAAGCAAGATTTCAAAAATAAACTGAAAAGCAGGTTTCAAAAGGGACAAAGGCCAGAATACCAGAGGACATGTCTTAAATGTATGCCTTTAGTGCATTTATCTCATTCTTTCTCTTCAAGAATCATATTCCTGGTGGGGTGGGGGGAGCAGGGTCAGGCTTGTTTTTTTTTTTACCTTGAGTTCCATTTCTGTTTCTCTACACCTGAAGCCCCAAGGGCAATTTCTACCAGGCCTAAAAGCTATAGGATGGGAAGTTTTCTAAGCAAATTCACATGTGATTACGAGAAGAGGGAATGGTTTCTGGGAAGGCAAAGATTACAGATTTATTTTTCTCCACCTTTTAGATTTCTCACATTGCCAAAGCCAGCACATTTTATGAGGACGCAGAATATCTCCTTATGGAAACATTCCCAATTGTAGGAAGCAAGACTGTGGTTCAGTCTCCAATATTTGCAATAATTTGATGCCCAAGTTGGGAGTATTACAGTGGGGTCTATAAAAATCACAAATATAAAAAAATGACAATTATAATTTTTTAGAAATAAAAAATTCTATTTTCTATTACTGAGCAATTTTTGGGGGATTTTTGGGTCACATCCATTGATGCTCAGGGATTACTCCTGGCTATGTGCTCAAAAATAGCTCCTGGCTTGGGGGGCCATATGGGATGCAGGGGGATCGAACCATGGTCCATCCTGGGTCAGCCACATGCAAGGCAAACACCCTACCACTGCACCATCGCTCTGGCTCCACTACTGAGTAATTTTTTAGTCTGATCTACATGTTTGCAACTTCAGTTGCATTAGTAGGGGGAGAATTTTGAGAGTTCTCAAGGCTTACTTCTGGCTCTATTCTCAAGAATAACTTTTAATGACTTCAAGTGACCAGGTAAGGTATTGGAGATAAAACCAGAGATGCTTTCTGGGGTCAGACCAATAGTAGTGAATAGGGCTTTTGCCTTACATGTTGGCAACTCAGGTTCAATCCCTGACATTCTACATGGTACCCTGAGTCTCAGGAGTAATTCTGGAACACAGAGCTAGGAGTAATCCCTGAGCACTACTGGGTGTAGTGGTTCCTGCCCAAAAGAACAAAACAAACAAATCAAAAAAACCACCAAGGGACGGTTTCAAACAAGGCAGGTGCCTTAATCCTTGCACTAACTCTCTGGCCCCTAGTTATATTAATTTAAAATTTAGTAATATAGTTACATTTTCAGCACCTTCCTTCATCCTATCATGGGGAACATGCATGTCCTGGGCCAAGGCTACTATGTGCAACATGAGAATTACACAACACATTTATTGATTTTCTATTTTTGTTTGTTTAGAGGCAGTGTTTGGGAGTTACAATAACCTCAGGAGTTACTCCTGTGCTCAGGATCACTCAAAGCTGGATGCAGGGAACTATATATGGTGCCAGGGATGCATGCAAAGCCGGTGCCCTTCCAGTGTACTATTGCTGTGACCCTAAGAAGTAAACTGCAGAAATGGGAAGACAGACAGTGCTAAAAGAAGCTTAGGATGTAATGACTTCCTGAAGCTTTGAAATCTAGCTCTAGAGACATTATATAGAAAGAGAAATAAGTTCCTATATTTTAACCCACATATGTCAGAGATTTCTTGCTACAGTCCATTCTATTTCCAATCAGGTAACTGAAATTTATACCATAGGTATGTGATGGAACTCTAATTCTAACTCAATCTGGGAGCCTGAATTTGCTGAAACAAGAGAAGCACCAAGACAACACTGAAGGACACACTCTCAGGATCACACAGATGCACCATCTCTTGCTTTCACCTGCTGGGCCCCACCAGCTTCCAGAGCTGCAAGAGAATCAGCCTCAAACTGGACCGAACTTACCAAGAGCATCCCCAAGAGAAAGTAACGGTCCCATTGAGATATTGAAGAAACATCTTTTTTGCTATGAACCAAAGGTCTGTGTACAGTTAAAAACTTTCTGCTGTGTGCCCTGCATGGTTCTCCTGCTATTTCAAGAGGTAGTTTTCTTTTTTTTTCATTAGCTGGCAGGGAAGTGAAAAGCTTTTCTGAAATATCTCACCCTCCCATCCGCTTTCCAAGCAGGCAGCCTTGTTTATATATCATTTCTCCCAGATGAATCACGTGGAGCACGAGTACAGCTTCCATTTGTCCATGAGAAACTGTTCAAAAACAATCCCTAATACCCTGAAGAAAGCCTCAGGAGTGACAATAAGGTATTCAAAATAAGACAGAAAGTTGTCAGCCTCTTAAAGCCAGAGTAAATGAAAGGAAAGCTATGCCATCAAATATACTTGGAAAGTGAAAAAAAAAAACTCTCCTTATGCTGGTTTATGTTTTTGGAGTCTCCACCTACCATCTTAGTAACTAGCTTCTTTTTTTTGAATTGGGCTTCCTGCAGAAACTTTTTCAGATCTTTTGCTTCAAGTTTCAGGGTGTTCTTTTCACATATATTCTCAAAAATAGATGCAAAATATAGCAGGGAAAGAGAGGGCTGGGAGTGGGGGTTAGAATTTAATGGTCACTTGCATTTCAATACTTAGAACTAACTCCTCATCAAGGTTGAGGAATAACACAGAATCACTTTTCAATATTGTGTTTTCTTTGACTTGTTGGATTCATGGAGCACTGAACAAAGACCTGCCAATGAACTGCATTTTCTCAGGAACAGGATTGGCAAAGAGACAGGAACTAGACGAGTCAATAGAGGCAAACAAGAGATCCTGGCTTGTGAAGAGAACACAGTCCCAGAGGTTTCACATGAATCTTCCCAGCCCTTCAAAGTGAGTGGAAATCTCCTTACAGGTGAGAAAAGTTAATCAGAGAGATTCAGCCTTGAGCCCAAGATAACTCAACAAAGAAATAGCAAATTTGGGGGTACAAATATGTCTGAGCCAACTCAATACCTGGGATTTCCCCCTGTGATCCTCATTGCCAGGGTCAGCTCCTTTTATGTCATATTGTGATGGAAAGATTAAGAACTGGTGGATCAGGAAGGAAACTAAGCAACCAACACAGAAGGGACAGAGCATTCTGTTTTCCTGGGTCTCTGTGTTCTCACCTACCTAGCCAGAGAGCAAAGCTACATGATTCTAAACCACTGCTGCTCGCTAACTGCCTGGTTTCCATATCTACTTTTGTCAAAGGCATCCAACAAAAGAATCAGAATAACAGGAAGGGTGAGCCACAGGCAGGATCCCTCCCTGCAGGTCAGGAGTCCAGGAAAGGCCAGAGAGAGCCACCCCAGAATAAATAAACTGAGCCTGGTGGTCACAACAACCTCTCATTTTGTCATCAGCTCCCCCAATCCTTGCCTTCACCATTCTGTCTTACTATCTTTGGTTCCTCCTCCTCTGCCCCCTAACTCACTCGACTTGTATAGAGAGATGCCCAGTGCACAATGCTGAGTTCAAAGGTCATATTCTTATTGTTGCTGTGTTTGAATCAGTCTGGCTAAATTGATAACTCTGTTTCATCATTTAAAAGAAGGGGCTCCCCCATCTGGGTAGACATAGCCCCACAGTAGGAAGCAGAGAACATGGACTGATTTTCAGACCCTGTCTTTCCCATTAATTTTCAATTACTGGGGAAGTGCACAACACTACAACTTCACATGACCTGGAATGAGGCCAAATGGTGTCTCATTTCAGGAAAGATTTCAGGGCCAGTAGATGAGAGGGATCTAGGAGACATCCATGATTTTTTTTTCCCCTCATCTTCCCTGTTTTGCCCACCTTTCCATGATTTGCTCTGGCTTATCTCTCAGATCTTCCATTGCTCGATCAAAAACCTCCTATTGGTCAAAAGGACATCAAAAGGACATATAAAAGGGCATCACTTTATTCCTACTTTTTAGTTAAGGAAGTCAGTAATCTAAATGGCCTGTCCCCACTTCTGTCCTCTTTTGTGTTTATTTCCAGGTATATGAACTCAGAGCCAGAATATTGGTGATTTATGGGAGAGTACAAGGGGATGGGGGTCAGAGACTCTGTACTCCAGGATCATTCCTAGCAGTGCCTGGGAGATCATATACAGTTCCAGAGATAAGAATGCTCATATATAGCCAACTCTTGCCAGGTATGGGGTTTGGGAAGGCCCCATACCAGAGGCTTTCTCCCTAGTTGGGGAGTGCTGGGAGGCTTGGCAGGCTCCCAGGCGTTCCCCGCTTTCTCCCCTGGACTCCAGGCCTTCCCTGGGTGCCGGCCCTGATGGCCAGAAGTGGGTTCAGGTGGATTCCTAGGGGTCCTCATGCTTCCCCCCACCCTCCTTACTCCAGTGGGGAGGTGCATGGGGAGGAGGGTGGGCAGATATCTGGTTCCCGGTTTCCTCTTTGATTCTGGAGGCCAGCTCTTGCCAGGTATGGGGTTTGGGGAGGCCCCATGATGGAGGCCTTCTCCCTAGCCTGGGGAGCGCTGGGAGGCTTGGCAAGCCCCCCAGCCATCTCCCTCTTTCTTCCCTGGACTCCAGGCTTTCCCCGGGCACCGGTCCAGGTGGACTCTATAGGGGTCATCAGGTTTTCTCCCTACCTCTCCCTACACTAATGGGAATGCACTTTGGGAGGAGGGCGGGCCATTGCAGCACTGGTTTATGTTGGAACAGTCACTGGAAATTTTTTCTCCTTGGTCTTCATTTCAAAAACCATGCGGGGGCTAGTGCTCCCATGCGTACAATATATATTGATAGTATTATATGCATATAGTTTATATATACATAATATCCATCTTGTATTGTAACCTTGATACCACCCTACAAAGCTCATTTCTAATCTTGTACTGCCTCAGTCCCAACCATTATTTCCCCCCATTTACCCATGTAGGTGCAGCTCATGACATGAAGCTCATCACATAGAGTAATGAGTGCAGTTAGAGAAATAACTACACTGAAAACTATCATAACAATGTGAATGAATGAGGGAAATAGAAAGCCTGTCTCGAGTACAGGTGTGGGTGGGGTGGGGAGGAGGGAGATCTGGAAAATTGGTGGTGGGACTCTTGCACTGGTGAAGGGGGGTGTTCTTTACATGACTGTATTCATACAACTACAATCATATTTGTAATCACGGTGTTTAAATAAAGATAATTAAAAAAAGAGTGCTCATATACAGCATATGGGCCAGCTACATGCCTGATTATGCATGCAAGGTAAAAGCCTTACCTAGTGTTTTCTCTCTCTCCAAACACCAACAAATTGGATATTTTTCTAAATGTAAATATGTCCATCCCCTTTACTGCTAGTAAATTTCAGTGGCTTCTCAAAACTCTTAGGACAGGGGTTTGAAAAATAGTACAGGTGCTTGCCTTGCATGAGACTGACCTCAGTTTGATGTCCAAAAACGCATTTGGACCCCAGGTACCATCAGGAGTTCTAGTAAGTATCCAACTTTGAAGCTATCTTATATGAAATATTCTATTATCTGATTTCTAGCAAATAGTCACTGAATTAGTGGACAGAATATGAACATTTAAAAACTCAGATTAGAGGCTCTACCTGCTAGGAATTCATGTCTAATGTGATAAGTCTACAGAAATAATCTCCCTGACCTTTAATTGATTCATAGCATCTCATTTTTTTTGATGATAGCTTCAATCTCACATTAAAGTTATTTGAGTATTAATCTTGCACACAGTTTAGTCATCTGACTTATTCCTACTCCAATCTTCTATCCCTGATACCTATCACAATATACAGCTCAAATGAAGTTTGGTGAATATAGTGTACAAATAAATGTTAAATAATGCTTAAATTATTTTTCTCAGGGGCACAGTTTGGGTTTAGTTCTAATTCTCCTGATTCTATATTCTTTTGGAAAAGACAGGAGAGATATTTAGCTTCAAAAATTTTTAATTTTAAATTAATTATCTACCTATAAGACTATTATGAGAAGTGGGTTTTGTTTCCCTTGTCTCAATCAAGCAATTTTATTCCAAATGATCGCAATGACCTTCAACTTCACATCAGAGACATTCCATTACCAGGTGTCTGAGGTTCAAACTCCTACACTGAAGGAGTTTATATAGATAAATATATAGACATAGATATAGATATGATGTATATAATATACCACATCATAGCTTACAGATATATATGCCTTTAATAAGGGCATGGAAATTCAATTTTATAATTGACTACTACATACTAAAATACTCTTAGAGTTTTAGGGTAAAAAATATTAAGGTTATTTGAGCTAAATAAGCACCTTATAAGATATGAAACTTAAGTCCAGGACAAGAAATAATTGGCCAGGAGGGCCATTGAGCTAAGACCCAAATTCAGGTCTTTGGAGTCAGAATACTTACATTACAAACATCTGTGTTTCACAGCTAAGAAAAATGGATTCAGAGAGTTCGAAGCTTGTCCTAAAATTCTCAGCAAATCATTCAAATAACTAAGTTGGGGATGAAAACCCCAGTTCAGTCTGTAGCTGAAGCTGGAGCCTCCTAGTGCATCCTGGTAGCAAAGACCCCAGGAACTTTGGAAAGATCACACTGAGTGATGACTTAGAGATAAAAAGAATGAATGTGAATTCTAGGCTGGAGAAGCTGTCACAACCCACATGTACCCCCACAATCAGCTACCGTATTTTCCGGCGTATAAGACGACTGGGTGTATAAGATGACCCCTAATTTTGCAGTTAAAACATAGGTTTAGGCCTATATTCGCTGTATCAGACAGAACGTCGTTCCTGTGCTGCAACTGTATGTACCATAGTGAGCCAATCACAACAAGCAAAGGTTCAAAGGTTATACTGTCATAGACTTCCTCTCTGACTCTGGCCAATCTGAGCAGGCTTTTGACAGTGTAGATTCGGGTCCAGAACATTGTCTAATTTGCATGCATCAAAAGCTTGCTTGGATTGGCTGAGTCAGAGAGGCGGTCCGAGCAGCCTTGCAGTGATTGGTGCAGGATCAAGTTGGAAAATTCGTTTTGTGGCAACATTCAGACAATTTTCGTTTAGCGGCATATTGATACATTTTTCGGGATATACTCGGCCCCCTGATTTTAGGTTGACTATTTTTTTGTTTCAAAAGTCGTCTTATACACCAGAAAAAACGGTATCTAGATTTCTAGCCTGAAACTCTCTCAAACTTCACTGTGCATGCAAATCACTAGGAATCTTTTCTTTTCAGCAAAAAAAAGGGTGGGTTGTTGTTGGGTTTTTTTTTTTTTTTTGACTGTTTATAAGATCATTATTGTGTTGCACTGTTCCTCTATATTCCCACACTTAGTCTTGACTGCTGCAGACAAAAAGCACAGGAACACTTTTTAAATCTGCCATGGGACACCTGGAGCATTTTTGTGTAAGATGTGGATTCTGTTTAAATAGTTCTTGAAAAGGGCCTGAAACTCTGCAGAGTTAGAGAGTCTCAGGTGACACAGAGACCCTGGGAAATAACTTCAGAGCAAGACTACAATTTGACTTTCTTTTCAATAGATTGTATGCCCAGATTATTCAACAACAGTCTTTATATGGGTGAATAAGGGGGTCTTGGATGAGTAGTGGAAAAGAAAACAATGTTTACGTGTATTTTACTTCTTGAACAAGTTGCAGGGCCATATGCTAAGATACGTGTGATAACATTTAATTCCCACTATAATCCTTGAAATAGCCATTGGTGTGGACAATTAATAGGTAAGAATATGAGTGTGAGTTTAGGAAAATTCTCCATATTAACATGGTTCTGTTTGATTCCAAAATTCCTGTTTCTTCTGATTTTTAAAGGAAATTTATTAATATATCTTTTGCTTTTATTCTCTTAAATTTCATCAAATTTATTTTAAAACTGTGCATTACAAAGTTGTTCATACTACAATTGTTTTTAGCATTCAATGTTCCGGCACCAATCCCATCATCAGTGTGTTCTACCCTCCACTATTCTCCCCAATTTTCTACCCACACTGAACCTGCCCCATTGGCAGGTATAAAATAATTCCTTTTATATTACTTGTTACAACAAAATGGTAGTTGGCATTATCAAAAAATAGTTCAGTAAAAGAAAATTTGTGACGATTGTTATTTCTTACAATGGTGTTATTAACCTCATTGTCTGAAGATCTACTGAACTGTTTGTTGCTCGCTGAACCTTCTGTGTTATATATAGTCTTGCTTGTTGAGTTTAGTGAACTTCTATGCTACTTTCCCATCTTATTTGCTGTGTTCCTACTAGGCTGTCAGTATTGTGGAATTTGAAAATCTTCAAGAGATTGAGGATTTGTAGATTTGGGACAATTCTCTGCCCAGTGCCTCTCAAGGAGTCTCTATAGTGTACCTGAGAGTTTCATTGGTTCGGTAGCTCTTTTAAGATTAGTTTTGAAGATTAGTGGTGAAGCTGTGAAGCTGCAACATTTACATGGGGGGTGCTGTGGGATAGGGGTGTGGCTACTGAGGCTTCCAGCAGTATAGAGGGTGGGGAAGGCTGCCTACTCCCACTCAAAGGAAATACCAGAATGTTGTTCAACCCAAAGACTGGTGTACTTGGGAATTTCATGGGCTTGACATCTCTTCCAAGTGAAGCAGGGACACATACATAGAGGAGGCTGTGGGGTACAGTTGCAGTTACCAGGGTAGGAACATGGCTCTGCCATGGCCCCAAATTTTTCAGCCTGAAGACATGTGTACCTGGGAGTTTCATGGAATTGACATCTCTTCTATGATTAGTCATAAAACTGTGAAACAGGGCTGTTTACACTGTGAAGGCTGTGTAGTGGGTCTCTTATTACATTTTAACTATAATAAACCAGGAACAACTATCTCCTGTTTCTCCATAACATCGCATTTAGAAAAGACAAGAATTCAAGGGTAATAGTATATATATATATATATATATATATATATATATATATAAATTAGAAAAGGTCCTGTTCTTAACCATAATATTAGCTTTCTCCAGAATGAAGTCATCTTTATACCCAGAACAAGTCTGAATGGCACTTTCAGGGGTGAAGGAATCTTAGAGCAGATGTGTATATCACAAACCCAACTTTAAGGTACTAAAGAATATTTAGACCAGATGTTGATTGATTTGCCAGAGGAATGTGTAAAGGATTCATTCACACCCAGACAGAAAAAAGTGTGAATAGATTGGATGAAAATAGAAGCAACTTGCTTAAATAAAGCATAATACATTAGACCAGAACATATTTGTCTTATGTCATTCTGTCCAAGATGTTCCATGGAAGTCACAAGTGAAAATTGTGTAAATGGAGGCCATGACTCAAGGCGATGGGGACAACCAGTAGGATGGGGGCAAGGGGACCACAGTAAAGAAATAAGGTCAGAAGACGGTCATAGAAAAGATTGAAAAGTACTATATTAAACATACTATTTAGCAACCTGCATCCAGGTTTAATATATTTGCTAATAAATCATGATCTGATATTTTTGTTATATGATTATTTGGGCCATAACCAGCAGTACTCAGGACTTACTTCTAGTTCTGTGTTTGGGGAATCATTTCTGGTTGTGGTTAGGGGGTATATTAGATGCTGGAGATCAAATAAGGTCAGCTGATTTAAATAATAGATGAATAAATGTATTTGTGTATGTTTGTGCATAAGATAATATGGGCGAAGAACTCTGATGTAATTTGGGATGATATTATTACTGTATGACTTTTTCTTTTTTCTCTATCTTTATTTCTCATTTTTCTGTGAAAGAATTTATCCTATGTATAATTTTTTTTGGGGGGGGTTTTGGGCCACACCCGGTAACGCTCAGGGGTTACTTCTGGCTATGTGCTCAGAAGTTGCTCCTGGCTTGGGGGACCATATGGGACACCGGGGGATTGAACCGCTGTCCGTCCAAGGCTAGCGCAGGCAAGGCAGGCACCTTACCTTCAGCGCCACCGCCCGGCCCCCCTATGTATAATTTTTAAAGAAAAAAATTAAATATGTAAAAGAAGCCAGGGAAGCTCTGTAAAAAGACAATGAAGCTGGTTATATACTACTAACTATTGGATCAATATAAGATTATAAATAAAATAATTTGGAATTGGGAAATACAATTAGTTGTATTTACCCCCCCAAAAAAGATTGATAAAACAGTGCAATAGAATAGAATATAAAGTAAAAGACACATCACATTTGTGCAGATTAATAATTTACTTTAATGGCAGTGTGCTATTCAATAATATACTATTTACTAAATATATATCCCACTGCTTCTTTATCCAATCATTTGTTGATGAACATATTGATGAATTTTGTGTCTTAGGTTGTGAATAATGATGCTATGAACACAGAGGTTCAAATATCCTTTTAAATTAGTGTTTTCAGGGCCAGAGCAGTGGCACGGAGTGGTAAGCCTAGGACGAACTGCGGTTCGATCCCCTGGCATTCCATATGGTCCCCCAAGCCAGGAGCGATTTCTGAGTGCATAGCCAGGAGTAACCCTTGAGTGTCACCGGTGTGACCTCCCAAAAAAACAAATAACAAAAAAAATAGTGTTTTCATCTGCTTTGTTAAATGTTTAGACTGGTGTTATAATATCATATGATATTGGCATTTTTAAGGAATCTTCATACAATTTGCACCAACTAGGGTTCCTTTTTTTTAAAATTATTATTGTTGTTATTATTATTATTTTTATTGTGGAAAAAGTGAATTACAAATCTTTCACAGTAATATTTAAGGCACATAGTAGTAATGAATGAGGGGCATTTCCACCATCAGTGTTCCCACCACCACTCCTGTTCCCAGCATACATCCTTTTATTCACATCCTCTTCAATGTAGTGCTTCCAATTTTTTATTGTTTCATTTTGGGATCACACCTGGCTGTGTTTGCTGTACCATATTTGGGAACAAAGATTAAACCAGAGTAGCCACATATATCCTCACACCACTTCTAGATGCTTAGTATACTTTTCTCCTTCTGACCCCCAAAGCTGTCAATGATCATGGTCATTTCTTGGCCTCTCTACAATTTAGATGTGCTCTCAAGAAATGAGGTACTATTTGCTAAATTCCATACACACAACTGGAATTCAAATTGACAGCTCTCTATGTTCAGAGTTATGTGACTTCATGCTGCCAGCCTCATCCCGGGAGACTCTGTGATACTCACGTGTTATTTATCTAAACTCACAGGGTGCTGGTGTTTAGCCCATGGGTTAAATGCCTGCACTTTTCCTCAGCTCTTATTCGTATATTCTGGAATCAGTCCTGACTGATACCTGCTGTGAACAGATACAACTTCTCCAGAATTGACCAATTCTCACTTGATCCCAGAAAGGCAAGCAGGATTTCTTGTTCACTTTGAGAGTGAGATGGGAAGGAACTATCTTCTTGGTTACTGAGAGGTTAGCCATGTGGCACAGCCTACCCCCTTCCAGGATTGCCCTACTGCTCATTAAGGAATATTAAGTCCTTAGATCTCCTGGTACACAAGCCTGGCCTGTGTCAGCTGGGAGCTGTGACTTTGTTATGCTGTTTGCTCATTTCCAATTATAAAAGCAGCATGCTCAATGTGCCACTTCCCCCTTCCCTGAGATAAACTGAAGGAGACTAAAGGGAGCAGGAAGTCCTATAATTGGCATGCATATAGATTAAAACTCTTCCTGAGTATTCAGAGGGGGTAACCACTCTCTCAATTTGGGGATCAAGACTCCCATTCAAGCTGAGGGACTCAACACAGGAAAGGCAGACTAAGAAATAGAGTATTTTAATACTTCAAATCATTTCCTTGGAAAGGCTTTCTGCAGCTCATTGGAGGAGCGAGTCATCTTCCTGTGTGAAGCGTTTAAACTCACTTCCGGTGAGTAATGAAAAGAGCATTGGGGTGTCGGGTTGTTCAGCCTTGTGTACGTGGTGGGGCTCACAGAGCTACAGTCTCATTGTTCATTCTTCAGAAAGTAGAGCTTTACTTTGCAGAGCGCACACACACACAGAGAGAGAAATGCTGCCTCTTGGGCCCTATGACTCCCCACTTTCCTCCAGACCACCAACCACTTGGAACCTCTGAGGTGCATCTGCCAGTAGCACCAGTCATCTCTCTCCCTCCTCTCTCTCTCTCCTCTCTCCTCTATCTCCTCTCTGTCCTCTCTCTCTTTCTCTTTTTCTCTCCCCCTCTCTCTCTCTTCTCTGTCCTCTCTCTTTCTCTCTTTCTCTCCCCTCTCTCCACTCTCTCTCTTCTCTGTCTTCTCTGTCCTCTCTCTCTCTTTCTCTCTCTCTCTGTCTCTCTCTCTGTCTCTCTGTCTCTCTGTCTCTCTGTCTCTCTGTCTCTCTCTCTCTCTCTCTCTCTCTCTCTCTCTCTCTCCTCTCTGTCCTCTCTCTGTCCTTTCTCTCTCTCCATTAACCTATGACTCACAATAATCCCAACAAGCTTGAACCAGAAGCCTTTCATTCATTCCTGTCTCTGGGCGGGGGTCTGTTGACTGGAGTTTATGCCAGTTCAGAGGAAGATGTGTGGTGCTAACCTGCAGCAGCCAGAGAGCACTGGATGGAGCCTAGGTTCTCAGAGCTAAGACTATACACCACAAAATGCAAACCAATGCAAATAGCTGAAAAACACAATCCATAACTGGAGTGGAGGTGGGGAAGTGTCTTGCCTCCCATTAACACAAATGCAGACTGTGCTTGCAGAAGGCACATTCATGAAGCTAACCAGCATGTATCAGAAGAGATAGATAAGCAAGAATAGTTCATGATTCCAAGACAACCAATCCCGCAGGGTAATGAATGGCATGGTGCATGGGTAACATCATCCTGCCTATCACTTAGGTTAGTACTAAAACCTTCAGAGGACCCCACAGACCAGCTGTCTGGTAGGATCTGGAGGTAATGTCACTTCCACACAAACATCTTCAGAGTAGTTAGATGTCATAGAGCACATCTATAACCCAATCTGCCAGATTTCCAGATCTAAACTGCTTCTAGATTTATTTTATTCTTATTGATTTTTACCAAGAGCTCCTACATGCAGTCCTTTGGCTCAGATGCAGACCCCCTGTATGTGCTGTTGAGAGAAAGAAAGGAAAAAAGCACAAGATTTGTGGCTTCTGTGATACCTTGAAGAAATTATTGATGTCCTCCCTTGCCTTCAAGTTTGTCTTCCTGAATAATCTTGGTAATTTGTCAGGGGAACTCTTTTGCGCTATTTCCCTTTTTGAATCAGAAGCCTAGTTTTCTCATTAATTCATAATCTTCCATTCTTTGATCACTAATTGCCAGGCACCAAGGACAAAAAGTTTCAGTCCCTACCAATCAACATAGTCATGGTCTGATGGAGAATAAAGGCCTCCAAATGATTATACCACAGTGAGACTGATGATGGGCAGTTATAAGAATATATGGATAAGTGGCAACCATAAGAATACAGAAATCAGGGGCTGGAGCGATGGTGTAGGTGTTTGCCTTGCATGCGGCTGACCCACGACAGACCGCAGTTCGATCCCCTGGCGTACCATATGGTCCCTCAAGCCAGGAGTGATTTCTGAGGCATAGCTCAGTAACCCCTGAGCATCATCAGGTGTGGCCCAAAAATAAAAAAAAAATTTAAAAAGAAGAATACAGAAGTCAGAACAACTAGCTCTGTCTTAAACAATGGAGAGAAAGTAGAAAGAATGTGTCAGCTCAGCCAGGCTTTGAAAGAGGGATAGGAGTTTTTGAGATGTGTATGAAGTGGGCTGTCTGTCTCTGTCTCACTATTTTTCAAGGAGTAGAGAGCACTTAGCTCACTAAGTCTAATCAGGAAGAGCACAGAACTTATGACTGACTGCCTAGAGAGTTATAGAGCCCAACAATAAAGGCAGAAAAGGGTCTAGAACTGACTCTACCAGAGCCTAGGAATGTCAGTGTGGTCTTTTTGACTTCTAGTTACTCATCTATGAAACTGTGGGCTTGACAACCAGGAAAGATCCTTACATCTCAGAGCTAGTTTATTTTAGGTTTGAAAGGTTGAAAATATATTGTAACTTTCCATCAGCTCATTAATAGGAAGATAGACACATATACAAAAATGTCTCCTAAGTACTTGCACTTGAAATCACTCATCTCTCTCCTTATTTGAGGCATTTCATGAAGTCTTGGGTATTGTCTCCTCTGATCAAGTTAGTATCTTTAGGTGGTGAGTTAGAAGTTCATCTTGGTCTCTAAAAGTCTTTAGACTTCACTGTGAAGAATAAATCTGGGTTTGTATATGGCCCAGCTCCTCCTCCTCCTCCTCCTACTGCTACTACCACTATCAAGATAGTAATAATAGTAGTAGTAAGAGTTAACAGTTACATCAGTCACAATGGCCTCTAGTACTAAACAGAAACTTTCATACTGGGCTTCTGGCTACTTGCTTTGTACACATCATCTCTCATAATTTGTTTCAGCAATCTTCCAAGGGACACTTTATTATTATCCTCACTGTGCCAATGTGTGGGCAGAGATGCAAAAGGTTAGTTCACCTGTTCAAAATTAGACACCTCTCAATGCTCTGATTTGATGCTTGACAGGTTAAAATCTGGCCCCAGGGCCAAAGGCCTCTCACTACCAGTTTGAGTTAATGAGAGTGCAAGGAATGATAGTGGGAAGGCTAACAATACAAGCTTAGGAGTCAGTATTTAAGCTTCAACTTAATCACTTATTAGTTGTGATCTAACTGCAAGTCTCTTTCATGACACTTTAAAAGTGCTTTGTGTTGGTGGCTTTTTACAACTGTTTTACAACCTTTTTCTAAACAATCCCTTTCATTTATCGATGTATTTATTATATGTGTGCATGGGGTGCTAGGGATTGAATCTAGGGTCTCACACCTATGAAACAAGCTCCCTCCCACAGAGCCACATCCCTGGTCTGCCCTTCCTCATCTACTATCATTTCAACAAGCATGAAGCAAATACTTACCATGGCCAGATTTGCTGTTGAGGACCACTGCTTCTTTGTATGGAACATAGTCATTGGCCTTACAGTCAAATGAACTTGTGCAGGAGTTTTGGCCCTAAGCCCCTTGTTCACTAAGCATAATAGACTAGAGCAGCACACTGCCAAGGATGATGGATATCCAGAAAAGAGACTAATACAGACTCTTATCTTGAATATTGTTCTGAAGTTATATCTTGATATGTTAAGTGCCCTTTTCACTCACTGCCTGTCTTGTTCGGTGATTTGTTATAAATCTGAGATCAATGAAATCCAACCCTTCATTGACATGGTGGAAATATTAAGTTTGAAGGTAGTCAAATATCTTCAATAGGCAGGGGCAGAAACTAAAACCAGTTCTCTGGACTTCCATGTCTTGCAAATGGTTCTCAGTTCTAAAACTCCCAAATCTAAGAGCCTTTATTCATCCAGCCTACATTTCTCATTCTGCTAAGTAAAATCAGGCAGGGCAGAGACTCAAAGCAAATATGAAATTCCTCAACAGTACAGTTAAAATTAAAGAAACATTATTTGCTCAACACATTTGTAGAAATGCTTCTAGTGAGGGGCTTTTTTAACTAGCCATAATCGCTAATTAAAAAATATCAGATGCCAACAAATTTCTTCTATAAAATGTGGTGGATGGATAAAAACTGGTCTATAATTTTGGAGGTTTGAGCTGGAAGATCATTTCAGCCAGAAGAGAGCCACAGACCTTAGATAGGTGACTCCCTTCAGAACCCCCAGAAATTCCTTCATCAGCCAATGAGAAAGTTGAACCTCACAAAGTCCTCTGTGGTCAGACCACAGTTTGCCAAGCCAGGAAGTCCACTGATGTTCAGCAAAGCTGCTCCATCTGCATCTTTGATTTATGGACTAGTCCCTACCAGGCAGAGATCAGACCTCCTAAAAACATTCCCCCAACCTAAGGACATTTTCCCTCTCCCTCTCATCCCAGGCAGACTCCCACCCTAGCTCTCAGTCTCTTAGCAACACCATGGAAGGGTTGACTGTTCTGAAGCAGTTCTCACGTTGCATGACCTGGCAGCTGCGAATTATTCTGTGTACGCTAATATTATCATTTCAGCACCACTCCCCCTCTGCTGTCACTCCTCAGCCCAGCTTAAAGCCACCTGCTCAGTGCCTGAGAACACACCCTAATTCCACCCACCTACACCATGCTTGCCTGTGCAATTATTTGGGACACTGGAGGTCAGGACAGAGAGACTTTGGTAGCGAGATGGCCCTCTAACCAGTTCTTAGGAGGCCCAAAGGCCCTTCCCAATGATAGTTGACCAACAGAGTCTGTGGCTTAATGCAAGAGCCAGAAATCATAGTACTTGCTGCCCAGGCCTTGTGTGTTGGGCTAACCTGCTGGTGCTTGAGGTATTATGAACAAAGTTGAACTTGGCAATGTTTAGAGAACCATATGGTTCCAGGGATCAAATAGGGTTAGTCACATTCAAGGCATGTGTCTTCTGTACTATATCTTTGGCCCTGAGATATGTATTTTACAAACTGTAGGGTGCAGGTAAATGAAGTAGATGTTTTGAAATATTTGCAAAGTTCAATTTTAAAACCTTTATATATTTCCTGGGGTAATCTTGGTCATTGCTTTATTGTATAATGAATTCAACAAAATTTTCCTTTGAAGAAATTATGACTGTAAGTGTTAATTTTAATGAACACCTGCTATGTGTCCAAAAGCTTCTGTACTCTTCCTTTCTTGAGCTTCTCAATATTCCAGGAGCATCTGTTGTACAGATGACAAAATTGGGGCTCAGAACTATTGATATACTTCTCAAGGTCATACAACTAGTCACTGATTGCCACCACCATCCTAGATCTGGGTTTTTGATCCAAGACCTAGATTAGGGTCTTCTATTTGAGGACTATGTTTTGGCTTTAAGATGCAGAAAAATCTGGAAAGTATGCTAAAAGGTCCATGAGAACAACCTAGTAAAGAGAAACAGAATGGTAGTTACAAACCAGTCTGTTTTTTCTCTATCACTTCATCTTCATGCTTGAAACTGAAATTGGTTGTTTTGGGGTTTAAGTTTTGTTATTTTGGTTTTTTTGTTTTTTTTTTTTTTTTGTCATTCTACTATGAAGGACTAACATTAACATTTGTGAGTCAGAAGAAGATGATTAACAAAGATTAAGCCAAAGAGAGAGCAATTTGGAAGGGCCATTTAACGTAGCTCTGAGATTCTATGGTTGTCAAATGGGACCTAAGAGTTGAAGGCCCCCATTCAATCAGCAGGAGCAGAGTCAGCCTCATTTCTCTACCTAAAGCTTTTTTGTTGCATCTCTAACAGGGGCAGCACACCTACCTGGTGATTGTGGCTAGGAGGAAACTAAAGACAAAGTTATTGGAAGTGCAGAAAAATAAGAGATGTTGCTATGTTGCCCTGATCCTATCTGAACCTCAGTCTCTTTGTAAGTGGATCGGGTAAGGGACTGTATTAACTTTCCTCTTTGTTAAAATCCAATGCACTCTTAAACATGGCAGGATAGGGCCGGAGAGATAGCATGGAGGTAAGGTGTTTGCCTTGCATGCAGAAGGATGGTGGTTATAATCCCGGTGTCCCATATCGTCCCCTGAGCCTGCCTGAGTGCTGCCAGGTGTGAGCCCCCCAAACAAACAAACAAACAAACAAACAAAAAACCCATGGCAGGACTCGATACTGTTTGCTTCATGATCACAAGTTACAAGCTTCTGGAGCCATCAGGGCAGCATTTCAAATTTCCTCCAGGGCATCCCAAGAGGGCAAAATCAGAGGAAGTATGACAGCCTCTGCCCCGAGTCTCAGCTCTTTAGGGGCGATGGTGACACAGGAGGAAGGAAAACATGGGGGAAGAAGGGAAATAAACACTTGCACCTGCATATATATTTTCCCTTCTCAACTTCCTTCTATTCTTAGCCTGCCTTTGACTTCCCTGAAGACACCAGACCCTCCTCACTACTGTCAAGAAGACAGTAATAAAAAGGGCACAGGGCTTCATATCTCACACTGGCCAGATTAGGCTTGATTAAAAGTCAGGGAACGCAAGGTTAAATAGCTTTTAATTAGGGAGTATTTGTATGTGCTGTGTATATATCATGTGCCTAGGGAACTGTGGGTCTCACTCCTGTCCCAGGTCATGAGGCCGAATCAGCAGTGAAGGCCTGCAGGGGCCAGGAAAACTTCTACAATTGGCTCCTCAGGGTCTATTTCACTTCCTGTTCCCTACAGACCATCTTTCTAAATTCCCATTGCAGGACGTAAACAGTTTTCACTATTATGCTTTTTTACATTGCTTCTTCCAAAATCAAAGCATTTTTGAAATGCTTGAAAGAACTATACCATCAGGAGGAAAAAAGTTATAAGGTTGAGAGGTTGAATAGCCAAATCCTGCAGAGTTTGACTGTGAAACTCTAAAAGGTAAGGAAAAAGAGGAACTAGGAATAGAGGGGGATTAGAACTAATTTGGAGGTGGGGTGAAGAGACAGGATCTATTTCAATGTTTGAGGCTGAAGTGGAAAGAAAGTGGCTTAAGGAATAAAGGTTAAATCCATTCCACTAGGTTTTGGGGAAACTTAGGGATCAGAGGCAGCAGGGAGGAGGGGCCCCCTCTAGTGGGTAGAAAGAAGGTGAATGGGGTGAAGAACAGCCTAAGACCTTGGACTGGAGGAGGAGATCTTCCCTTGGGAAAGAAGAGGTGAACCAGGGGTGAAGTGGGAGCACTAACCTGCACAGACATCTGCAAACATGCTGAGGCCCTAACTTAGGTCTTTCTTCTCTCTGAACTCAGCTATGGCCAGGTGCCAGAGGCTGTCTAGGCTGTTCCATAGACCTGAGTTGCCATCCTCAGTACATTCCTGCAAGGGGAGCATTCCTAATCCAGGTTTTGTTTTTTTTTTTTTTTTTTAGAAGAACATACCAAATTTCTAAGAGTATATGAAATTGCCTAAGGATATATCACCACTATTACTAGTAAAAAATGATGTTATCATCAACACAGTCTCACGTATGTCAGAGTTTGTGCTACAGATTTCTGCTCCTTAGCCCTTTGGTCTCTATGAGGGACAGACCATTGCCATGAAAACAGTAGCACTCCAGAAGATAAGGAAGATATGACACTTCCAAATTCCACAATGCTGATATCCCAGTTGGAACACAGAAAATTAGATTAGCACAGAAGCCCACAATGCTCACCAAGCAAAAACAATAACACAGAAGTCTCAACAAGCAACAGGCAGCCCTGAAAATTATCAATAACGTTAATAATCCCTTTGTGAGAGATAATCATTTTCACAAATTTTATTTTACTGAAATAGTTTTTGATTATTCCATGTACCGTTTTGTTGAAACAAGTAATATTAAAGAAATCATTTTGTGTCTGCCAATGGGGCAGTTTTAAAGAAGGGGGTACTGGGAACAATGGTGGAAGGAACAATGGTGGGATTGATGCTGGAACATGAAGTGCTCCAGAACAATTGCATTAACAACTTCAGAAGTCATGTGTTTAAATAAAATTAGAAAAAAAAAAACTTGAAGTAAGCCCTGAACTGAGTCTGCCTGTCTCCCAGGATGATCCTCTGGACCATGTTGATTGGGCTAACAGGGTTCACCATGATAGAGATGAAATTCAAATTCTGCTTAATGTTTTTGACTTCAAAGTCCATGCTTTGCTCATTATATCTATGGAAAGAGTGGGTAGCATGGATCAGCCTTTTGAGTTGAATGTTCTTTGCCAAGATGAAGATATGCAGGTCAGTGTAGGATGCTGACAAACACACAACAGTGCCTCCAATAGACTTATCCCAGTGCAGTCACACCTTGAGAGTGTCCTCCCAACTCCTAGAGAGAGAGAGAGAGAGAGAGAGAGAGAGAGAGAGAGAAGGTGCTTCTATGGTGAGAGCTGGCAAGACTGACAACGATCTTACCTAACCAGAGTCAGCTATATGTGTATAGAGAAAAAGATAGGCATATGGCTCACAACTTAATTTCTTTACTCACTCAGTCACTAGTTGAGTGTGGATTCGATCTCCCCCACTGCCCTGGCAAGAATCACCTAGAGGTCAAACTACACGGTTACTGCTCTTTGGGGAGCTGATAAAAGACAAGGATAGAAGACAAGGCCATGCTCTGGGCAGTCACATCCTAAAAGTGGAATATTGCTTTGTCTTAGGATGGAGCTGAGCAGCTTTACCAGCTCCACAAAGGAGCCATCACTTTCTTTTGTTTGTTTGGTTTTCTTTCTTTTTGGTTTTTGTTTGTTTGTTTGTTTGTTTTTGGGCCACACCCGTTTGATGCTCAGGGGTTACTCCTGGCTATGTGCTCAGAAGTCACTCCTGGCTTGGGGGACCATATGGGACGCCGGGGGGAATCGAACCGAGGTTCATCCTACGGTTGCGCTTGCAAGGCAAGCACCTTACCTCTAGCGCCACCTTCCCGGCCCCCCCCTTTTTTTTTTTTGGTTTTTGGGTCACACACAGCAGCAATCAAGGGTTACTCCTGGCTCTATGCTCATAAATCGCTCCTGGCAGGCACGGGGGACCATATGGGATGCCGGCATTTGAACCATTGACCTTCTGCATGCAAGGTCCTTACCTCCATGCTATCTCTCCAGCCCCTTGTTTGGTTTTCTTTAGGGGCCAGAATACCTGACTGTGCTCAGAATCATTCCTGGCAATACTTGAGGGAACATTCCAAAGATGGAATCAGGTCCTCTACATGCAAAGCCAAGTGCCTATCTCTTGTACTATCTTTCCAGCCCAGGAGTCATTAGTTTTAAGAAAAAGAAACTCTAGTGAGTTGGAGGGACATGAGGGCAACAGAAGGAAGATTTTGCACTCAGAGAAGCCTGGATGTCAGGCCAGCTGGGGGAAGTTGAGTTGATCAATAGAACGATGACAAGATGCTGGGTGTGGGGCAGGAAGCATGAAGCTGGAGAGAGTGGCAGAGACCAGATCATGCTCCCTTGAGTGCTCCCTAACTCACACAGGAACTCCATATTTCATCCTCACTTGAGCCCCGGACTGCTAGTTCTATTTCCAACAGAAAACTGGGAAACCCAGGCTCATGACAGAAAAAAAAAAAAAAAACGTAGAAGAATGAACGGGGCCTCCTATACACAGCTGATCAGAAGCAGTGTCAGTTTGAACCAGAGTGGCCCCAGGCCCAAGTGTACACTCTTCACTTCACCACAGTGACAGCCTTTGCTGGTCTCTCAAGCTATATCTCCCCCTATTATGTCACCCAACAAACAAACAAAAGGCCCATTTTCCTAAAGTGGCTGTGGTGGCAATGTCATTCCAGAAATGAAGATTTGTTCGCTTTACAAATGAGGGGCTCAGTGCTTTTTCGCCCCCTGTTCATTAGAAAGGCCTGCTTCCTCCTAGAATGAGTAATGAGGTTGTTCTTGTCTGCACTGAACCATAGGAATACGCATAATTGTATTTCTTCCCTGATGGAGGAACCAGCTGGGGCCCCAATAAAAATGACTGCTTTTCAATTCTTCCAACAGAGTAAATAAAACTCCCTTGTGATTAACAGCAAATTGGTTTCCTACAGAGTTGTCAAATCTGAAGGGGTGAGCTGAGGGGGTGGGAGGGGAAAGACAGGGCTGAGAGCTTGGAGAGTTGTTCTGCTCCCAGAGAGGACTTTCTTGATTGTGTATTCCAAAGGGACTTTGAAAGAGGAAAGAGATTTTTGCTTTTTTTTTTTTTTCAGGGAATTCCCAAATCTGGCAAAATAACACTCTAAGATTCTAGCATAGGGAGCAAGAAGGGAAAAGGATACTCACTTATGCATAACTATAGTCCCTAACACTTTTAAATTTAGGGCATCCTTTTGCCCAGTGCATGTATTCTACAAAAATTTACAAATTTTTTTTTAGGAAAGGGCCTACTTGTTATTGACGCACTACTCAAATATTTACCGAACCCTTGCTATATCCCAAGCACAGTGCTGCGCTTTGGAGAGAAAGTGAGGAACAGACAAATCCTGTCCTCAAAGAGCTACTAATGCCATAGATATCACAATTCTTGAGATAAAAGTTAAGTACCAGAGGCTGTAATAGCAGAGAAAGTCTTGAACTTTTGTCATTTTTTTCACTCTCTTAGTAAATAGGTTAGAAATGCAAACCCTCACCTTTAAGCTAAAGTTAATAAGCCAAAGTTGATGAAAGGTCTATCGAAATAAATAAATAAAAAGCCTAGATGAAAGTTCAAGGGCACACGCAAAGATACATACAAGATCCTAATTCATTCCCTGAACCTGCAGCACTAAACATTAGCTGGTGTAGCCTAAATATCACCGAGAACTTCTGGATGGTTCTGGTAGCCTCAGTCCCACCATGCACCAGCATATGAAGTACCAAAAGCACTTGCCAACCCTGAACATTTGGCCAAGTTGCCAAGTATTGTTAGTAGTGACCTAGGTATCCCTTGAACACAGCCTGGCTCCCCTACCTCCCCCCCAAATAAAGATAAATTAAAATGATAACAGAAGGGAACAGTGATTCAATTTGCAAACGATTCACATAGAATCAGGACAGGAAAGAAGCAGGAAGCTCTCCTGAGGATCTTTTAAACTTTACATTTACAGAGGGGGTATTTATAAGAAACAGTAGAGCATAGGGTTTGTCTGGGGACTGGGCAAGAATGCAGATCAGGGGGTTGGGGGATGTTGTCATCCCCAGGTATAAAGGAGACAGTTGTCTAAGGGACCTGGAAGTGAAGTATTTTGGTGATCACCTTGTAGGGAGTATGAACTGAGAGCAACAATATAGGGAAAATGTCAGAAAATAAACACTAAGTTTAGCCCCTCTCCCAGCACCTCAAGATATTTTTTGTCTCAGGGTACATGAAGGGGTCCTGTACTGAAGATGGCGCATGAACTGGAATTCAACAGCTGAATGAGTTATGTGACTGACTGATTGGAAAATCTCCAGTTACAGCATGAACAAGTAGGTGAGAGAAAAAAGTAGATTTGTTTAATTTATTTTTTGTTTTGGGGCCACATCCGGTGGTAATCAAAGTTATTTCTGACTGCACTCAGGAATTATTCCTGCCGGGCTCTGGGTACTATATAGGATGAGAGAGATTGAACCCAGGTTGGTCATGTACAAAGCAAACACTCTGCCTGCTTACTATTGCTCTAGTCCTACTGAATGTTTTTAAATGTAGTGAGAAACATTATCATATTTTTATTGCTAAAAGAGGCTTTGGCTAGAAGACAGATCAGAGAGGGTGGAAATTGGAGAAGAGAATGATAGTTAATGTTTTCTCTTTGTAGCAGGTTAACATGGGTTAGAAGGGAGCCTAGTTGTAGAGACAGAGACAAGGAATGGCTTTCAAGTCAGTGTAGAAAGTAGAAATAGGAGCTGATTCCATGGGAGAAACATAGGAAGAGAGAGGCCTGCAGGCTATCTTGGGTATCTGTGGATGGTTCCCTTGGCTAAAATGAAAAACAAAAGAGGTGAACAAGGTCTGGGAAAGTAAACAAATTAGCTTTGGAAACATGGTGCTCTGACTATTAATTTTGCCTGGAGGACATCTAGATAGAGATACCAGGTATGACTTGGCAAGGACTTGTGAGTTCTGGAGAGGAAGAGAGAGTGGGGCTAGGAGACCACAGAAATGATGAGACCCTCATGGTCAAAGAACTAGGAAGAATACAAGAAACAGAGAAGAGAGGCCTCACCTAGGAATGAGTGCTTTGGACTTAATTTACAGGATGAAATTGAGAGTCACCTTCTTGAGTTGTTAGTGGTCATTGAGAGATATTTGTGAAAATACCTCATGGGGAGTAAATACCAAAATCATTTGTACAATACAAGAAAAGGTACATGTGATGTGTTACAAAACTTGATTGGATATAGGGGGGGTCACAGCAAAATAATGAGCAACTTTATGCTTAATGAACATTGAATTATCTCCACTGTTCTGTTTTCTCACATAGTTATATGTCTCTTTTTTGCTCCTTGAACTAGAAGGACGTAGGAGGTATAGTCTATAGATGTTTGCATTTCTCAGCCTCCTAATTATTCATAAAACAACAAACACACAAGTATTCACTAACTGCATAGCTAGGGCTGAGGGATTGTCTGTTGAGAAAGGCTGCAAGCTGGAATTATCCCAAGTACCCTGCACTTCTCTATGACAAACTACTCACTCGCTGCGAGTGCTGGCCCTCCCCCACTGGAGAGAAATGATTAATGTCCTTCGCCTGCGAGAGAATTGTGGTCCAAAGATTAATGAAGTCAGAATCCCTTGGAGATACTTGAGTAAGAAATGCGCCATATTGTTGTCTTGTTTTAATTAATTTGAAAATTATCCTATATTGTTCAAATGGCAACTGACTCATCAAAAGTGGGTGTTTGGAAGTGATAAATGGAAACTCTGAGGATTTTCTCATTAATTAATTTGGCTGTGAAAATAAGCATTGGCCCATATTCCCAGCGAAATAAAAACATACCAAAAGGTAACCAAGAAGTCCAGCTAGGAAGGAATGGCATAAATTCTGCCATGGGGCATAGACTCACACTTTTGGCATTCAAGCAATAGTTTAATATATGTAATATGTAACCTATAATTTTTCTGTCTTTTCCAAATTTTTTACAATGTGCATATGCAACTTTAAAAACATAAAATTAATTTTTAAAAACATCGTTAGTACAAAAATATGCAGCATCCATATTCTACAAAATAAACAAGTATAGTCAATGAAATAAATTATAAAGTCATTTTTGTATCCATGATTTTAGTCTATTTTGTATCAATATTTTACTTTGGGATAACATCTGGCTATTGCTCAGGAATTACTCCTAGCAAGCTCAGGGAACCACAGGGAGTGCCAGAGATTGAACCCAGATCAGCCACGTACAAGGCAAGTGCCCTAAACATTGTACTATCTCTCTGGCCCTTATGTTTTGAGACTTTCTAGTATTACTTCACAATGCTGTCCATCCCTTTAGTTGGCTATCAAGTAGACCAGAGGTCTCCAACCTGTAAGCAACGGAAACCACACCTGGTTGATACATATCAGAAAAGAATGTTCTAGGAAAACCTAAATAATGCAAAAGTTCAAAAGGGGATCTGAGGACTAGGTTTAGAAAGACCTGAGGAGGAAGTGAGCTTCTTCAGCATGCTAAGACACATCTTGGAATTTCTCTCATAAATTGTGAACTCAAACACCTAGTGAACAACCAAAAATCTACTCAGATAGAAATATGGAGCTTCTTCCCATTACCCGAGGAAGGTAGGACACCTTAGAAATATCCTAGCTATCTTGCATCCAAAGGAGCTGGTATTTTATGCCTCATCCCAAGTGAAGTATCTAATGCTTGACCCAAAGAAGGAAGATGAAATGGGTGTTGGACTAACAAAAACAACAGTTGTCCACCATATTAGGGCAAGAATTCCTCCCACCACCACTTTTTTATTCAGTGTATTTTATGTGAAGACAAAAATGTTTGAAGTCACCTATTGATCCATTGCTGAATAGCTCTGATCCTTAAAATATCCATCCACTGTGCTGATTCCACTGCTGATTTCCTATCCCCAAGATGACCCAGGATAAGGGAATAGAAAATGCATTAAAAAATTAGGGGTCACCCCATATGCGCCGATAACGCCATGTGGCATTGTTCCTGTTTGCATAGGCACATTAAAATGGGAAAATACTATACATAAAAATAAGTTCTTATCTATTAGAGATGGGAACACACAAATCTCGTAGTGCAATAGGGCCTTACACCCTGAACATTGATATAATGACCTGGCGCAGGCCTCAGAAGAATGAGCATCCTCCATTCGTCCCTGAACCAGGGACACTATCTATGAAACATCCAAAGTTTTTTATAACAACACCTGGAAGCAATCCTCTACCAGGGAAGACACTACCACAGCTCTGACATCAACCTGCTCAAAAGAGACTTTCCTTAACACTAAGAAGACTTGACAACAATAATGACCTGCTTACAGGACAGGGTTCTCTGCATTGCCCTTTAATTCTGAGGTGAAAAGAGAGGACGCTCTGCACCATCCTGACTGCAATATAGAATATGCATATTTCAGGATTTTTAATACAGAAACATGATACCAACAACAGAGACTGTGTGAAAAATAAAAGTGTATTGGCACTACAGACAATGACCTGGACTGGACAAACTCGTTTGCCTGGAGCCTAGAGTTGGTCTTATGCCAGAAAACTTCAGGGGTAGGGTCTCCTTGTATTTAGGCCAAGGCTTTTTCTTTCCATGTCCCTCATATTTTGGTGGGCCTATGCAAACAATAATTGCCACTCTAACACCGTTTTTACTGTGCTCCTTTGACTCTAATCCTTAAGAAAAACAGCCCACTTAAACTTTTAATGTTAACTTAAACTAATATGCATGTGCATGGAAATGTAAAAAAGTACTTTGCCTTCAGTGTTTAAGGAGTTACGTAAGTTTTATGTCTTTAGATATTGCTTTGTGTGCTGCTAAGAAATATTATGTACTACAATCTGGGGACTTGAGGGACAAAGTAATTGTACATGGGTTCTGTTTTATTTTTTCTTAATGTTCTTTGGCTGAAAGTTCAAAGTTAAGATATCAATAATGGGACTACATAATTCTGTTTATGGGTGATTGTCCTTCCACTGTAACTTTACCCTGTCCTCTTTCTTTGCATCTTTGTTCTCATAATTAAAAATAAAAGATTAGGGCCCGGAGAGATAGCACAGCGGCGTTTGCCTTGCAAGCAGCCGATCCAGGACCAAAGGTGGTTGGTTCGAATCCCGGTGTCCCATATGGTCCCCCGTGCCTGCCAGCAGACAGCCAGGAGTGACCCCTGAGCACTGCTGGGTGTGACCCAAAAACCAAAAAAAATAAAAAAAATAAAAAAATAAAAGATTAAAAAGAAAAAGAAAAAAATCAGGGGTCAGAGCAATAATACAGTGGGTAGGGCATTTGCCTTTCATATAGCTGGCCCAAGTTTGATTCCCAGCATCCCATATGGTACCCAAAGCCTGCCAGGAGCAATTTTTTTTGTTTGTTTGTTTTTTCGGGCCACACCCATTTAATGCTCAGGCAGGGGTTACTCCTGGCTAAGCGCACAGAAATTGCCCCTGGCTTGGGGGAACCATATGGGATGCCGGGGGATCGAACCGTGGTCCTTTCTTTGGCTAGCGCTTGCAAGGCAGACACCTTACCTCTAGCGCCACCTCGCCGGCCCCAACCAGGAGCAATTTTTGAGTGCAGAGCCAGGAGTAACCCCGAAGCACTGCTATGTGTGGCCCCAATACAAACAAACAAAATCAGTTTTAGGAAAGTTTGAGGCTGGGGTGGGTGCAGAGGACAGAAGGAGAAGAGTTGGGTGAAATGAGCAGCCATCATTTTGCTTCCAAAGGGCTTCCCACCACGTAGCAAAAGAATGGATTGGGCCAGAGTATAGAACAGGGAGTAAGATGCTTGCCTTGCATGTAGCTGGCTCGGTTTGGTGCCTGCATCACATATGGTCTTCTGAGTATAGCCAGAAGTAGTTCCTGAGAGCAGAAGCAAGATTAACACCTGAAGGGCCAGAGCAATAGCACATGGTATGGTGTTTGCTTTGCACGCGGCTGACCCAGGACAGACCTGGGTTTGATCCCTGGCATCCCATATGCTCCCCCAAGCCAGAAGCAATTTCTGAGCGTATAGCCAGGAGTAACCCTTGAGCGTCACCAGGTGTGGCCCCAAAACAAAACAAAACAAAACAAAAAAAGAGTAACCCTTGACCATCACCAGCTGTGGCCCAAAAAACAAACAAAAGAATGATAGTTTCTCCATCTTCTCAGAGCCCCATTTCAAACCCAGGAATTAGAGTTACAAGAAGAAATATATCATCTCTACAAGTGGTAGGTGTTTATTCGAATTGTAACTTCTCTTCTCTGGAGAGTAAGACTTCCCCCCTCCCCCCCCCAAAAAAAAGAAAGAAAGCAAGAAGGAATTCCAGCCCAGATGGGATTAGGTTATATGATCTAGAAATATTCTTAAACCCTGAGATCCTTGATTCCTGATTCTTGCTTATACACAAACCTAACAAATGCAAGTCACCAGCTAAAAGTGTTCTTTGCTTTTCACGATTATTTGCTTATGTCTATGTCTCAGGCTCAGTTTCTTCTTTCTTTACTTGGTTTGCTTGAAAATATGTGTCAATAGAAGATTTCTGCAGGAACTAGTTACTGCAAGAAAAATATGAAAAGGAATTTCTTGCATCTAAGTGTAGCAAGCAGATCTAGAGAGGAAAGAGCGAGAGAAGTAGATTCAAAATAAAGATTATTGAGTTTAAATTTCAGCTCTGCCACTTTACACTGTGAAATTTCAGGCAAGTAACTTAAATTTTGAGATTCTCCATAACAACAGGTTGGTGAAACAGGTTGGTAAAAAAAAAAAAAAAAAAAAACTTCATTAAAAGAAAATTAATGAAAATTACCATATTTCTCAGTGGGTCATTATGTCATTATCTGAAGGTTTACTAGCTATTTGATGCTAGTTGGGCATTCTGTTGTTGATTTTGTTTGTTGAGCTTATGTGCCTTCTATGCTAGTTTTGCATTTAATTTGGTGTACTACTACTGAGAAATTAAAATACTGGAGGTGTTGTATGGTCATAGAGGCAGCTCCATGATCCAAAACTTTGAAGATCTGTGGAGTTGAGCTGATGAGCTTATATGGTTCTTGGGGGCCTTCTGAAGGGCCCCGTGTGACCAGCTTTGAGGCTGGAATGTCCGTGAACTTTGACTGCTAGTTTTACCTCTCTTTCAAGATTTAAATGAGTCTTTTGCTGCTAGTTTTAGCTCTCTTTCAAGAGTTAGATGAGTCTGCTTGCACAGATATACCCAGAAAGGCTCTGGATAGTAAGCTTGACTGCTAGGACTTCTGAAAGTACAGAGAGTGGTTTTAATGTATTGCTGAATTTGGGAGAGCCTTACCATGTTAGCTGATTTACATGTATTGTTTCTTTCTGCTATTTGTACCTCTCTTTCAAGAGTTAGATGAGTCCACTTGCACAGGCATACCCAGGAAGGCACTGGATCGTGGGCTTCCAGGACTTCTGGAAGTACTGAGAGAGGGTTCATTGTACTGCTGAATTTGGGATAACCTTACTATGTTAGTTGATTTACATTTATTGTTTCTTTCTAATCTTTTGCTTTGTTTTGTTTTTGGGGGGAGGGTCACACCCGGCTACGCTCAGGGGTTACTCCTGGCTCTATGCCCAGAAATCGATCCTGGCAGGCTCGGGGGACCATATGGGATGCCGGGATTCAAACCACCGTCCTTCTGCATGCAAGGCAAACGCACTACCTTCCTGCTATCTCTCCAGCCCCATGTTTCTTTCTAATCTTTCCAACAACCCAGACCATTGACATTTTCTTGAAATGCAAAATGAAAGAACGATTCTGGTAGACTTTCAATTGTCTCCTCAACCTCCCTTTCATAATAATTAGAAAAGGGGTTGGCTTTTATGCATGGGTCCAAGGGTGGGAAGCTAACAACAGAAGTGTGTGCCCAGGGTGATCATGGGTAAGGAAGAAACCTGGTACTAAGTCAAGGCAGAAAAGAAATCCTCATAGTTCTTAAAGGTGTTCTGCTTTGGGAAAACACGAGTCACTTCAAATCGCACTGATAACAGGACCTCACCTTCAGAAAGTTTGAATTGAGAGGCTATACATCAAGATTAATGAAAGTATCCCTCAAAACAAGACCAGAAACTCCTGGTTTAGGGAGAGAGCTTTAGGGATGAAGAAGAATCAAGGCCAAAAGCATAGAGTCTGAGCAAGAAAACCAGAAGTTCTCAATAGTGCCTGCCCTTGCTGAGGCTTTCCTATATCCCAAACAGTTATATCCTATAACTGTTACTCATCACAGGACATGGCTTAGATAGATCATTGATAGAACAATGGACCACATGTAGTGTTTTCTCATACGGTGGATCATTATCATATCACTAACTCAAAAATAACAGTTTTCCCATTTTATGTGTAAGACAGAGGTCCAGACATTGCCACGGAATTAAGTGTCTCTAATTCCCTGTTCTCTAGGTCCTGAACATCAGCCAGAGAACTCAGGAACCTAGGAAGCAAAAGTATGTGGTCCTAGCTTTTAGGGGTAGCCAGCCTAGTGCTGAAGAAAAGCAGTGCATTTGTTCACTCTTTCCTCCCATCTTCCAAAGCCTCTTCTGGCATCTTACTCTTCACTCTTCCTCCCCTACCTGCTGGGCTACCCCAACCCCCTGGGAGCAAGGAGGAAAGGACTACACCTTTGATGACTACACCTGAGATGCCTCATGGTGTCAGGACCTTTGACCTTGTGAGTTGGGGACACTGAATGCAACCTGGTCCCCCATGTTGTTTATACTGTCTTTGGGAGCAAGATCCTGTTGCTAGGTTGTTTTCCTTATGTAATGAAGAAGTTGGACCAATTTCCTGATCAGTCTAATCTCAGTCTACGAATAACTGCAAGATACCCGCTGTTTTGTAGGGAGGGTCCCTGCTCCACTATTGTAGAACACAAAACTCAGCATTTCTGCACAAACTTAATGTTGTCTTCTGGAACGCGTGGTATTTTCCTATTATTAATGCTTACTACTTTTGTATGTATTTGTATCTGGGATTCCTAAGAAATTGTACCTACCCCATCCAAAAGCTAAAGAAAGAGCCAGGCTGCAACCAGACGTCTACTCTTAGAGAAACAGTGCCCTCTGCTGGGCGAATCGTGAAAAGCTCGATCATTTAATACTTGGCAAAAAGGGATTTGTTTGCTTTCACTAGAAATAGATCTAATGAAGAATAATAAATAAAATCTAAATGAGTATTTATGGATTGTTTGATGTAGGTTAGGTAAAAATTGGACTTTCATGTATTCAGTTGGGAGTAATTATTCTTAATATATATATAGTATATATATATATATATATATTTGAAGCCCAGGATTAGAGAAAGGAAACAAACATTTGTTATATCTACTGACAGCAATCTGGAATGCACAGACAAGGAGAGGAAATTGGAGTCTAGGTCTCCAGACTGTGTCCTGCAAATCAAAGGCTTAATAGTAATTTATTTCAATTTTATGTGTTTTAATCGCTGTTTTTCCCTTTATCCTTTCGAGAAATTCAATAACTATCTAAAATAGGCATTATGGTCTCTCTCCATTTAACAGATAAGGGAAAATAAAGCAGAGACTTCATGAGCGACTGAAGATGTCCTGGCAATTAAATGATAAGAGATAAGCCCAGGCAAGATGTTGAGCCTCCTTATGGCTCAAATTCAATATTTATAAGAGAGGGAGTTCAATATTTGGAGGATAGGCATTTTAAAATGTATCTATATCTGCAATAAAAGTGAAAGGAGAAAACCTGTAACAAGGGTCTTAGTGTGATATTTTCTTCAGAGAAAGCTTAAGCTAACTACCAACCATTGTAACAATCTTTTAAATCCTAATTCTATGCCTTGCCACTACATTGTAGACGGATTTAATTAGCCAAATTTAGATGCTAATGATAATTGATAACAGTAGCCTTAACCTCTGAAAACATGGTCCTCAGCCCTGAAAGCTTTTAAAACATAAAATAGATCCTGTCAACAATCATTAAGCTATTGAGTTACATCAGAAAGATAAATTTATCCAAATTAGGGAAGTTCTGATTTCCACAAATCGTGGTACCTCTTGCAAAATTTGACACTGGTGTGTGTGTGTAAAGTTCTGAGCTCTTGATTTGAATAGGAACACTATAATGTTAAACAGTAACTGATGGCAGGGACACTGAGGTCCCAGGAATCACATCTGCCAGGACTTCTTTTTTTTGGGGGGGGTCACACCCAGCAGCGCTCAGGGGTTCCTCCGGCTCTACACTCAGAAATCGCTCCTGGCAGGCTTGGGGGACCATATGGGATGTCAAGATTCGAACCACCGTCCTTCTACATGCAAGGCAAACTCCCTACCTCCATGCTATCTCTCCAGCCCTGCAAGAACTTCTTGGTGGTGCCAGGTATATTTTACCTAAACAGAGAAGAGTCAAGGAACCAATTCATTCATTCACCATTCATTTGTTCATTAATTCTATGTTCATTGAGCGCTTGCTTTGCGTCATATATTGAGGATACAGCAAAGAGTAAAATGGAAATATTCTCTGGTCCCATAAATTTAAAGAGAATTCTTATTTTCACAAAGTGATGGAGCAGATCTTAGCAAGAATTAGCCTGGTTGTGGGTGAACTTATCTCACAGGACCATGACTGACAGAGAAATAAGTTTGGGCAGAAATCTTTAATAAACTAAGAGTGACTGACTTAGTCTGTTCTGGGAAGATCTGTTAGGACGTGTCACTTATCCTGTCCTCTAGAGTGAGGAAGAAAAGTAAAGCTTAATGCCCTTTGGTCTTTGCCTTCTTTGTTTCTATCTTGAAACCTTCTTTTCTAATCTCAGAGAATGCGTCTAAGAAATACAAATAAGGGTAATGATGGAAAAAGTCTTTGGTACAAGGAACCAGAGAGGTTCTGCAGAGGTTAAAGAGCCTCTTTTGCATGTAGCTGCTCTTGATTCAAATCCCCAGCACGTTATATGGTCCAAAGGCTCACAGAACCAGGACTAAGCCCTAAGCACCTCTGGTCATGGCCTAAAATATTCACATACACACCCCCAAAAAAAACTTTAGTAGAGGAAATAGATATTTTTTGAAAGTTCATTATAAAACAAATTCATTTTCATTGCCACTAATTCTGAAATAAAATTCAAGCAACAAGAGTGAAATTTAAATAATAATTCTAAGTTTACCATAGCTAGGAGTATTTCCTTCTGTTTAGGATTTTATTTTTCTAAGTACATATGATCTTAATAAGTCTAGCTTCTCCATTTTGGATGATTCAAAATAAATCTCACTTTAGCATTATTGCAACTTTTTTCTTAGCAGCATACATCAGATTATGTAGTTATATTGTGACAAAACGTATGCTAAATTAATACACTTTTGATACTATTTTTGTACTATAATAGAAGTCCTTGCAAAATATGGACTGCGTGATATAAATGAGGAGAGAAGCATATGCATTGCAAGTGGGCAAGTGGGCAGGGGAGATCTAAATAAAATAGAACAGAGGAAGTGATGAACTTAAACATCAACAAGACGAATCCATTGAGACAAGTTTGCCCAAACGCCAATGAATGACCCCTGAGCACTACCAGTGTGTTGCACCTTCTCCTCCATATCCTTATTCCAGGAGTCTGAGTTTGCTCTGACAGTCATAACAAAAGCCCATAGATCCTGACTGAATCATCAGTAATGTATTTTCTCACAGCCCTGGAGGCCAGCAGCCCATGGTGAAGGTATAAGCAAAGTTGATTTCTTCTCTCTTCTTGGCTTGTGCAAGATTGCCTCCCCCAGTATCTTCCTCCTCTCTAGCCTGTGTGCATGTCTGTCCTTGTCTCCTCTTCCTATAAAAGGACTTCATTCAGTCCTTTGCCCCATGACCTCATATTATCATAATTGCCTCTTAAAAGCCCAATCTCCAAACAAAGTCACAGTCTGAGGTCCAGGGGGGTAAGGACTCCAACCTATGAATTTGGGGAGAACATAATTCAGCCCACTGTGCAGAATCTAGGCTAGAGGCATGCATTCTTTATTGGAAAGACAGAGAAGCAAAATCAATTGTTTTGGTTTTCAACAGCTTGTGGATATAAAGGGAAGCAACCTGCAGATAACTGTCATGAAAAGTACACATTGAGCTGCTATGGGGTTTCCTGTGATTTCTGCACTTCCTGCTTTTCTGAACACTGGCAGTGGTTCCTCTGACTTCTGTTCTCCCAGGTCTTTGCATAGCTTTGTGCCTATTTCCTTTATAAAATCCATTCCTGTTTGAAATTTGAATAGTGCTTTTTGTCTTTGACTGGATTCTGAAGTCTATAGAAGACATGATTTATTTATTTTGGGGTTTTGGGCCACACCCAGTGATGCTGAGGGATTACTCCTGGCTCTCTGCTCAGAAATCACTCCTGGCAGGCACAGGGGACCAAATGGGATGCCGGGATTTGACCACTGAACCACCGTTGGTCCTGGGTCAGCCACTTGCAAGGCAAAGGCCCTACTGCTGTGTCATCTCTTCGGCCCCAGAAGGTTTGATTTTAATTGATGGTGGAAGTGAAAAGTTGGTGAGTAGAAGAAATTCAAGGGTCCATTAATGAAAAGAATATGGTAATCCAGACAAAAATTGATCCTGGAGACATAGGGATGGGAACTAAAACTTGTTTTTTATCCTGTGATGAAATTTCTAATAGCTATTAGATTTTCCCCACTCGAACTTCCCTCTTAGTAGAGAAGAAAAATAATTTGCTCTCCCTTGGTTTTGAAATCAACTGTTACAAGTAAAACAATTCCTTAACATCATTTTTTATTCATCCATTTTTTATCATGAACTATATAATGTAAATGTTTTAACATAATGCAAAATTTTTAATTATTAGCCACCAAACAAAATAAACATATGAAAGGAATACCATGGCAAAACCAAATAATAAAACTAACTCCTCGACTTAATGAGAAAAAATATTGGTTCCCACAGGAAAAGAGAAGAAATGAACAGAGATCTTTGGGACGGTGGTTGGATGTCACTGAAACTTTGGTGATGGGTATGTTAAAACTAACTCCTGAAATTCTATACTATAATAAACCAGTGATATATCATATAACATTTTAAACAAACAGATAAAAAATAAGTTGATGGTACTTCTATTTGATGATTTCAATTTTGTCCAGACCTAGACACAATCCATAGTCTTGCTTCTTAGAATAGTCCCAGGCCTGATGTAAAAAAAAAAAAAATAGAATATTTTTAAGAAACAAAGTAAAATTAGGTATTTTTCTTTGTTTTTCTCTTATTTTTACACAAATGATACGTATATTTATTCACAATTACCCCTAAATAAAATACAAATCTAACTTTCTTCCAGTGTAGGAAGAAATGTGAGATCTATGTTCAAGTAGAAAACAGCTACATAGCTGTGAAAACAGCTTACAATACATGAAGCTACATAGGTTAATCTTATAAACCGAATCTTGCCCTAGGAGAAGTCAGATACAAGAGAACATATCACTCCAGTCATATAAATTTTAAAACAAATCAAAATTCACTTTGTATTTAAGATTATAATCTTAAATGGTAAAAGTATAAAGAAAAGTTGATCACAAAAGTCACAGTACATTGACCTTTTAACAAGTAGAAAGTGTGAAATAGAGAAAAATACTAGAGAGATAGTACAGGGGTAAAGCATTTGCTTTGCATGCTGCTGACTTCAGTTCAATTCCTGAGACAACATTTAGTCCCTGATTACCACCAGGAGTCACTCCTGAGTGTAAATTTAAAAATTCCTGCAAAAATATTCTGTCCATCTCAACACTCACCCCGACCACCCAAAAAAAAAAAAAAGAGAGAGAGAGAGACAGTTGAGGAACTCACATGAGAGCTAAAACACTGTTCTTTTTTTCTTATTCTGAGTGATGAATATGCATTTGTATTCACTTAATATTCACTCATTGAGATATGCACAGAGGATTTATGTAGTTTTGTCTATGAAACTTACATTTCATCATAGTCATGCATCACTTACCAACGTGTGCTTTTCTGAATGCTGTTTATGCTACAGTGTGGGAGGTGGAATGCAGATGGAAGTGAAAGATATGTTAGAATGCTATTGCAGTCAATAATGCAGACGAAAGAATGAGGCACTGAAGTAAGGCCCTGGAGTGTGAAAAAAGTAGCCATCCAGGTTACCAAGGGAACCTAAGCAGTTCTTTGTCATTTCTAGACTTCAGTAGAATAAACAGGTAGAAGCTCTATCCAGTTTCACATAATGTAGTTTCTTTCTGCTTATCTTTACATTATCTTACACTTCTTGTTTAATCTACTATAAATGTTCAAGGTATTTTGCTCGAGATTAGCTGAGCGATTTTTACTGATACCTTCCAAGTAAGAAAAGACTTTGTAGACTTGTTTTCAGTGAGAGGAGGAAGTTCTAGATATCAAATACACTGGTATTTTGTCAAAGGTTTCTGGTCATTTTCAAAGATGGTTTGACCATATTTTACCAGACATATAGGAAGAGCTCAATAAATATCTGTTGAGCTGCCAAAGGAGTGAATAACTAACAAGCTCTATTTTCCAGAGCACTCAAACATTTTCTTTGGTAAGTCTTTCTTTTCTGATTATGTAGCTTTACATTATATGGGACACTTGCCAACAATTCAGGGTAGTGTTCATGTGTGTACTATTGCCTCTAAATATAATGCATTTATATTAATCCTCAGGAAAGGATTTACTCACTTGTCACAACTCCACTTAAATATCACACTATCAGGAGTGTAGACATTGAGAGAATAAACAAGAGTCCAAACCAGACGCTCACTTATGCAGTGGAGAGATATTTCCTAGATTTTTCCCTCAATAACTTCAGCTATTAGTTAATAAATAAACCAAAAAAAAAAAAAAAACTACACCAAACCCAACCATCATTTTCTATGTCAACAGACTATATACATGCAGGCAATTCTGCCTGAAAAAACATCAAATCTCAGGTTTGATTTTGTTGAATGATTCAAATTGTATGAGTGGAGATACAACACTAGCTACAGCTACATACATGCATTCTGTAAACAGAAAGAATGGGACAAAGTCTCAACTCCATATTGGATTATAAAACATTAAACACTCATCTTGTGTCTTATTTTCTCCTAGTCAAATATGTTCTCTAAATGTGTGTTATCATTAAAATAGAGAGTTCCTTACTTTGAGTTGTCCAAAATTAGGCAGCAAAAGTCAGAAAACTTGAAAATTCCCACTATTCTCACTATTGTTTAGAGCACCATGAGGAAGTTGTAACAAAACTGTGGGGAAACTATTGAAAAAAATGAAATCTATTGCCCTTCCACCAGCCCCACATGTTCACCTTTTGCATCAGGTCCATCTGGTCAACTCACACAATGTGTCTCATGATATAGTTCTCCCATTGTCAACATTTTGGTTGATATGTGTGTGTGTGTGTGTGCAGTTGTCACTTTCATTCTCAAGCCTGTCTAAAAGAAACCTAAATAAAATAAAACATATGTATCAGGCAGAGGATTATAGATGCCTTGAAATCGTTTTCAAATTAATACTAAACTTATTTACAGAAATTTGACTTCATTTTCACTGGAAAACTCACCATCAATAAGCTTGGGTTTTTATTCATAATTAATTTTGAGTCACCTGATATTATAGACCTTAAGCTAGCTTCCTAAACTTTCTCAGTTTCAGTTTTCTCACTTTAAGTTGTGAATAATAATTTCTATTGTGAGGCCTTGACAGAGTACATTAACATACCTTGTACACAGCAGATGCTCATTAAACACTGCCTATAATTATGCCTCCAAAATTCTAACTTTCACAGAGTGTGTTTCCTTCTGCAATATCATGCACACACAATGTCCTCATCCATAAATCAAGCAAATCATGTCCAATACTTGTTAAAGCTAAATAAGATCAGATACATAAAATCTACATTCTAATCATGAGTTGCATTTGCATCATCTTAAAAATCTACCATTTACCACCATACATCTAATCATTTTCTGAATATTCATCGTGTGTCTACCTTGCTTGCTATACATTTCTTGAGAATCCCATTTGTAAATGTTTGGGATGAGTGCACTTCAATGGGTGAATAACTTGTGTTTTTTAATCTACCACAGGCAAGGTCTATGTGAGGTGCTCTTGATACATTATCTCTTTGGCTACTTCACCAGACACCATCTGGTGGTATGAGATCCCCAGCACAATATGTAAAGAACACTGTTGACATAAATGACATGGTGTCATTTACTTTCCTTTATTCATTCCCAAACCCATATGTAATACCATGCTCTTTGCATCCCACTAGGTATTAAAGTATAACTGAGCCCAAGAAGGTCTTGAATACATGTGGAATGATGTTCCCATAGAGGAGAGACCCCTGCCTCAACACTGAATCCAAGGCTCAGCTTGAAAGAACACATAATATGGAGTTAAAAAATCCCTTAGCTATTCCACTTTCCTGCTCTTTGACTTTTAACAGTCTGTGAATCCCTCTGAGCCTAATTTAAAATAATGGCAACTTGGGACTCATATCAGCAGCTACTTCATATTATGATTGTTTTGAGAATAAAGCAAAGCAATACATGTTGTTTACTTCATAGAGAGTCTGGCGTAGAGTAAAAGCTCAAGTTACTGTCTTTTCTACACTGTCAGCTCACAAAGCCATCATACAGATCTGCTAGGAAAACTCAAGAAGTTGCTCATGGAGAGAGGTCAGTGTTGGAAGTCAGCAGAAATTTGGATGCAGTTTCCAATGGGAAGTGGAACCTATTTCCAGCTGCAGTGGCCTCCGTGGACAAAAGGAAAGCTATTCATTTCCTTCCCAAGTTGTTTTGCTCTCTTTGCAAGGCTTTAGGGCAAGTTTCAATAGGAAGCTCTCTGAAGCCATGAGTCAACATTCACCCTATCCTAGGAGGTGATTCACACATCAGCGTGTGTGCGATGATCCACAAATGGTGTGGGGGTGGTACCTCTTGGGAAGAGACTGAAGTGCCCCTAAATGAGTTGTTTGTGATCACAGGCTGCTCAAGAGCAGACAGGAGAACAGATGCGCCAATTAATTTCTTGTCATGTCCCCTCCACGCTCCTGTAGGCCGGGCACAAATGTTGCTTGAGAAGAGATTGAACTTGAGAATGAGCAATGTCATTTCTCTTCTACCCAGGGCCTTTCCAAAAAGGCAGCCTGGTTGAGAGCCAATATGAGGAACGGGAGTTGGGATGGTTCCAAGTTTTATGCTATTCCTCTTGAGGCAAAACCCAGAATTCCTGAAAAGCTGAGTGGAGAAGAATTTGGAGCCAAAGGTAATTTCAGTGAGGTGTAGTGTTGCCCCTAAAGTTTTACTTAATGATCAAAATTTTGTCAAATTAAAAAATAATTACCCAATGACAGGTCTGTTTCTTCCAGTAGACAGGGCATGGCCCAGAAGGCCTAACTCTTACGCAGTAACAGCAAGCACTAAGGAATATGAACCTAAAAATGTGCAGAAATGGCTGTCTGAATCAGAACTCTAGGGAAGTTACCTAATGGCTCTGGGCCGCGGTTTCCTCTTCTGTAAAATGAGAACATTGAATAACACTTACTTGATAGATTGTAGTGAGCATTATTAGAACTGATGCAACTACTCAAAGTGTGGTCCATGGAGCAGCACCAGTCTCCAAGCTTTACC
The DNA here is from genome assembly GCF_024139225.1 of Suncus etruscus. NCBI lineage: Eukaryota > Metazoa > Chordata > Mammalia > Eulipotyphla > Soricidae > Suncus > Suncus etruscus. The sequence continues at coordinate 19,900,768 of NC_064853.1, forward strand.
AGTCCTCTGCACCAGCTACTTGCAAAGTTTAGGGCTCATCTCTGAGACCCCTTTATAGTAATTTCACATTAGAGCATATATTTTATGCCCTAATATATTTTACAAAATATACATCTGTAATAGATAAGCTTTAATTGGCCTTCAGTACAATTTCAGAACCATATATACAGAATAACTGGATGAGGAAATATCATAAAGGAGGACTCTTACCTGAGAGTATAAAGTGGAGGCCAGAAGAAGGAAACAAATAAGGCGGTGGAGAGAGAGGATGCAAAAGGAAAATAATTGGGGACTAGGAGTCAGGACCTTGAGTGATATAGCTGTGATGTAGGAGAATGGTATAGCTATATATCCAAAGCACAGAGTCAGTGACACTGAAAACATGAGACGTAAGCTGTCATCACCAAACATTGAAATGTGCCTGTCAGATGGTGTGGGGCAGGGGGCATACTGGAGGGAGCATGGAAATACTGGTGGGGGAAGTTGATACTAGTTGTAGAATTGGTGTTGCAATATTATATTCATCAAACACAACTATCAAAAACTATAAATCCTAGCCATTTATTTTAATAAAATATTTAAGCAAACCAATTTCAGAATCACAAATAAATATTCACCTTCTAATATAGATATGTTCAAGCATCAATAAAATATTATATTAGAAATATCTCCCTATTATTTCTCATTTATGGTTATCTTTGAACTGGTTTGCTGGCTTTGTGATTTTCATCTCCCGAGTATTTTTAATTGGCTATTGGAGAGTTATGAATCACTGATGTTGAACTTTATAAAACATAAGGACTTTCGACTTTAATCTTGGATGGAGTGAAAGTCACGTGGTGCTCTAACTGGGGCCCTGGGGATTTCATGAGGGAAAGGCTTTAATGAAAAATCATTCTGTTGTGATGAGATGCAGGGTTCTGTTGTATGAGAAACTTTCTTACTTAGGTCTTAGGTGCAAGTATTTTTCTTACTATAGAGAGCATTTCATACGTAGAATAGAGATTGCTCTGTATGGACTAGCTAAGTATTGGACAAGCACAAATACTGGGCCAGTGGGCTTTTACAAAAATGAGAATTTAAAACTCCATCATTTTATAGGTATTTAAAAGTGCTCCCATGTTTCTCTTCCACAAAAAGAGAGATTCATGTTTTGTTGTTCTTGTTGTTTGTTTTGTTTTGTTGTTATTTTTAGAGATTCATGTTTGACAAATGATAATTTAGAAAGGCAGAAAGAATGGGAGTTTTGGAATCAGTCATAACTAGGTTTCATTTCATTTCTTTCTACTATGCCACTATTGTTCATCATATCTCTGGGCCTCAGCTTCCTCACCACTAAACTGGAAATAATACCTTACAGGGTCTTTGTGAGAATCAGCAGTGCTAGCTGCTATGTGTCCTTGAAACTGAGTATTTTAACATTTGTTAGCTGGTATTCCTTTGTCCTTGGGTTTCCAGGAGGAAATTTCTGCAAAAGACATTAAACATGGCTACCTTTTTTTTTTTTTCCTTTGTATTCTTTTTGCCAACCCATGGAGTCTAGTTTTCTATGAAATCGGTCAAACTTAATTATTTGTTTGACTCTAGAGTGTACCAGAAGCCATGTTTTAGGACACGCAAAGCAAGGTTACAAGAAGCCTTACAATTTGCACATATTCTTCTCAAAGAATTTACAGTGGGGAAAGTTTCCATTTATTTATTCCAGAGACAGCCACCATCTCCGATGGTTAACTCCCACATACAAACCATTCAGCTATGCCCACCAACAGAAAAAATACTATATTGGTATTGGTAGTTTGGGCGGTTACCTTTTTTAAAAATGTTTTCTTAACAGCAGTGGGAAGCACTATTTGGTTAGAGTATTTTACTCTTTACTTCTTTACTCAAGAAATCTTCATTCCATTATCAATGTCCACTAGTTTGTCTTTTTATTTTGTTTGGTGAGTTATTCATCACTTTTACATCTTTATACTATATAGTTACGGTGAAATCCTCCAATTTTTGTTTTTCCCTTCTGACTATTTCATGGTGCATAATTCCCTCAGTATCTTTTATTTTGTAGCAATTTCAAAGAAAAATTATATTTTATAACTAAATAATACTCCATTGCATAAATGTATTACTTCTTTATCCTTTCATCTATAAATAGGCACTTGTCTTAATTAAATTAAATTAAATTAAATAGTCCTATTGTTGGTATGGGGAGATGGTGAGGCCTTTTCGGGCTCAACCCGGATCTCGCAGCCCCTATGCTCTGGCAGGTCTGAATGTTGCAGGGTGAGGGTGGAGAGATTCACAAAGCAGTCAAATGAAGTTCCAGGAGTCCTCCAGCTTTATTTCACAGTCCCTACCGCCATGTACACCTCCTCACATGGCCTCTTATACTAAGCCTTTTCCAAGCAGCTACTTCTCTACTCCTTCTGGCTCTCTCGGCCTCTGTCTCCCTTTCAGCTGCTTTTTCCAGGCTTCCTAACTGGCTTCCAGGCTGACTAACTTTCTTCGGTGATGCTACTGCTGCTGCTGCTTTGCTGATGCTCAAGTGATAATGCTGAATCTGATGTTGAATCTCTGATGATGACACCCTCTCATATACTTCTGTCTCTAACTCTCTTTCTTATCACATCTCTCACTCCCCTTGTAGATTCCTCTACCCTCCCATTCCAGGTGTGGGCAGTTCCGATCATTCAGGTGGGATAAATAAGAAGTTGGGGGAAGGGATACCCACATTCTCCACCTTTTTGTATTATTACAGAAGCATTATTGATAAGTCTAGAACAGGGATACAACAGAGATATATGTATAAAATTATTATGTAAGATATGCAATATAACATAGCAATTGGGAAACTTTCACCAGGATAGCTGAGAACTTTCAAAACTCTCAAATGCATTTCTCAAGAATTGTGCAAGCAAATATTAAAATTAGATACAAAAATCTTCTGTTTGCAGTAAGGCATAAAACAAAACAATATGATACATAGAGATTAAACACAATTTAAGTAGTAAAACAATGACCGATGCAAATAGTCAACAGATTAGCCTAGAAAAAGTTGATTTTTTTGGAGGTAACCCAGGTACAGGAAGTTCTAAAAACAGCTTCTTTGTTGGTCTTCAGTTGGTCTTGCATCCTCCATCTTCTCCATCATCACCTTCTGTGTTAGGCAGTTGGCATTTATTAGATAATCTGCTGCAGGTTAGAGGTTAGAAGCCCTGGCAAAATGCACCTCTCGTAGAGGAAAGATGGTAGACAGTGGCATTTAGGATGCTGCCCAGAGCCTTCAACTCTTTCCCCTTCTTGTGGAATGTATGCAGGAGAATCTCTAGGGAGTCTGGCACGTACAGTCCAGAGTAAGAAATGCAGGTAGACCAGAGCAACATGAAGCCATTCACAAAAGGAGCCATCTTCACCTATGTTCCAATGAAAAGCAGAACAAATTCAGTCCAGCTCCAGGGGGCTGTCGTGGCCCCCACCAAAGGGTCAAGTCACAATTAGCACTTACCATGGCTGAGGTGGTCTTCTTGGGTCCAGGGTTCAAGCCAGTCCAAGGTTTGAGCGCCATTTGTTGTCTTAATTAAATTAAATAGTCCTATTGTTGGTATGGGGAGATGGTGAGGCCTTTTTGGGCTCGACCCAGCTCCTGCAGCCCCTATGATCTGGCAGGTCTGAATGTTGCAGGGTGAGGGCGGAGAGATTCACAAAACAGTCAGATGAAGTTTCAGGAGTCAGCCAGCTTTATTTCACAGTCCCTTCCGCTAGGCACTTAGCTATGATGATTCTCATTTATTCAGATCTCCTGCCATTCATTCAGCATTTGGAATTTTCTGAACATACGTAAATGAAATATTCTCATGACTTTTCCTCACAAGGAATAAAGGAACAATTGAAGAGGCAGTTGCAAGATATATGGTGACTATTTTAATTTAAAAAAGAAAAGAATTCTGGAACACTCTGAAAAATCAGATGCACTAAGGACATGATAGTCTGATATTCATTTCCACTGAACATCTAAATGCAAGAACAAAATTTTAAATTGTTCTATGAATCAGCTCATGAATAAGTTTTACCATTGCATCTGCTATCTCTCAATCACCTTAATTACAAAACTCTAAGGCAACAAGATGCTAACGATGTAAAACCAGTCTCTAGTGAAATGAATTAAATTAGTAATTACAGTATTTGTTACCTTAGTTTGGTGGAAGGACCTTCCATCAATATTTTACAGAAAAGAAGGTTAGGACCTTTATAGGTTAAATAAATTGCTCAATATCACACAACCAACAAAAGGAAGTAACAAGAAATGAAACCAGATCTTATAATTCCAATTCTATACTCCCTACCATATAACATTCCTGGGGAAATATCTACAGAAAAAGTAACCACACTCCTAACATTGCACAGCTATTTCTAGGCATAGTTATTTAGCATTTCATTTGAACACTGCTAGAATATGAGACTTTAGTAATGAGCATATAAGTAAGTTTTAATCAAAAGTCTGTTCCAAGGTGGGTGTCGGGTGGTCCCTCCTGGATGGGGTCCGAAGCTTTCCCCGCCCTTCCCCCAGCACTAGATGGGAAGGGCACAGGGTGGAGGGCGGGCAGATCCTGGCTTCTGGCTCTCTAACAAATCCTTTCTTGATCTGGAGGCTAGCTCTAGCCAGCATGGGGTTTGGGGAGACCCCATATCGAAGGACTTCTCTCTAACTTGGGTTGCTGAGGGCCTTGATAGGCCCCCAGCTGTCCCCTCTTCTGCCCCCGACCTCCAGGCCTTCCTTCCCTGGGTGCCAGTCCAGGCGGCCAGACAAGGTGGGTGTTGAGTGGTCCCTCCTGGATGGTGGGTCCTAACTTGGGGTGTGCTGAAATTTGCTCGATTGCACTAAGGTTGTCACTGGCAATTTCTTACCAGTCTACATGTTCAAAACCGCGCGGGGGAGCTATTAAAAGTATTCCCTATCCTTAAGTTATGTTTTGTGCATGCAGAATGTCCATTTTGTATTCTGCCCTATTGCACACCCCGACAAAGCTCATTTTTACTCCTTAACTCTCTCACCCCCCTACCATCAGCAACCAACATTACTCTTTTTAACTTCAGTACCGCAAAATCCTAATCACAGACCAAAGCCGTGCATTGGAACTAACAGCCCCCAACTATTTCAAAAGACATAAAATGGACACGTATGTCTTTTGAATATTTTATGTGCTTTTTCTCTGAAAGCTATAAGTCTTACTAAATATTCTCTTATACAGTGACTAGTCTAACAAATTTTTATCTTTTCTTCTCTTTGTGAGCTGTTCAATAAGGAATTTTGGTGAAAGAGTCCCCCAGTTTATGCTTATGATTGAACCATGTCATGGGGATTGTTGGACTTTTTCTTATGGCCCCTATATGCGCCGATAATGTCACGTGGCATTGTTCCTTGTTTGCATAGGCACATTAAAATGGGAAAATATTATTCATACAAATAAGATCTTATCTAATAGAGATTGGAACACACAAATCTTGTAGTGCAACGGGACCTTACACCCTGAACATTGACATAATGACCTGACACATGCCTCAGAAGAATGGGCATTCTCCATTCACCCCTGAACCAGGGAAGCCATCCACGAAACATCCAAGTTTGTCTATAACATCACCTGGAAGCAATCCTCTACCACGGAAGACCCTACTGCTGCTCTGACTTCTACCTGCTCAAAAGAGACTTCCCTTAACACTGAGAAGACTTAACAACAATAATGACTTACTTCATGACAGTGCTCTCTGCATTGCCCTTTAATTGTGATGTGAAACTAGAGGACACTCCATATCCTGACTTCAATGTAGGATATGCAGATTCTAGGATCTTTAATACAGAAACATGAAACCAACAACAGAGATTGTGTGAAAAATAAAAGTGTGTTGGCACTACAGACAATGTCTTGGATTGGACAAACTAGCTTCCCTGGAGCCTAGAGTTGGTCTTATGCCAGGAAACTTCAGGGGTAGGGTCTCCTTGTATTTAGGCCAAGGTTTTTCCTTTCCATGTCTCTCATATTTTGGTGGGCCTATGCAAACAATAATTGCCACTCAAACACCGTTTTTACTGTGCTCCTTTGACTCTAATCCTTAAAAAAAAAAAACCATGGGCCCGGAGAGATAGCACAGTGGTGTTTGCCTTGCAAGCAGCCGATCCAGGACCTAAGGTGGTTGGTTCGAATCCCGGTGTCCCATATGGTCCCCTGTGCCTGTCAGGAGCTATTTCTGAGCAGACAGCCAGGAGTAACCCCTGAGCACTGCCGGGTGTGGCCCAAAAACCGAAAAAAAAAAAAAAAACACTTAAACGTTTTAAGTTAACTTAAACTAATATGCATAGAAATGTAAAAAAAATACTATGTCTTTAATGTTTAAAGAGTTACATAAGTTTTATGATTTTAGATTGCTTTGTGTGCTGCTAAGAAATATTATAATGTATTACAATCTGGGGACTTGAGGTACAAAGTAATTGTACATGGGTTTTATTTATCTTAATGTTCTTTGGCTGAAAGTTCAAAGTTAAGATATCAGCAAGGGGACTTCTTCTGAGAATTCTGTGTATGGGTGATTATCCTTCCACTGTAACTTTACCTTGTCCTCTTTCTTTGCATCTTTGTTCTCATGATTAAAAATAAAAAATTTTAAAAAAAAAGTCTGTTCAAAAATCCTACTGGGATAGATTGAACCAAAAAGCCCAGGGAAGGAGTGTTTGGCAAAACTACAGAAAGGATAAGGATGTGTATAAAACTGAAATAAATAAAATCACAAATTCAAGCCGCATTCTCTTCCCTCCCCTATTTTATATGGGTGGAATGTATTGGGATAGGGGAGAAGGAGGATGGAAATAAAAAAACAAACCAGTGGGACTCAAGTTTAATCTGCACTGATGCTTTACTCTAGAAACACCCCTGGCAGTGATCAGGGGACTATATGTAATGTCAAGAATGTAAACTTTGGAGGCCGGTGAGGTGGCGCTAGAGGTAAGCTGTCTGGCTTGCAAACGCTAGCCAAGGAAGGACCGTGGTTCGATCCCCTGGCGTTCCATATGATCCCCCCAAGCCATTTCTGAGCAATTTCTGAGCGCTTAGCCAGGAGTAACCCCTGAGCATCAAACAGGTGTGGCCCCCCCAAAAAAAAAAACAAAAAAAATAAGTAAACTTTGAGTCAATAAGTGCAAAGCAAGGGCCTTCCTCCCTGTATTTTCTGGCTCAGTGTTAACTTTCTGTCACTTATCTCTCAGTAATGATTTTTCTTTCCAATCATCATCTTTTGAGTGAACTTATAGTTCTAAGAGTTGCATGACAAAAGATTGAGAGGCTCCTTCTCCAGAGTTTGAAGAAATCAAGAAATGGTCTTTCATGACTTTATTCCAGAAGTAATGATTAGTTCTGCTTGAGTAACCAACATATTTAAGTAACTATTGCTGAGCTAGGTCACATGCAGAAGTGTGGAAAATATAAAACTAGAAATACATTATAATTCAGCAATTCTACTTCTGGATGTAATCACCAAAGAAATGTAAGTAGAGCCTTGAAGCAGATGTTATGGAGTGAATGTTTGTATCCCCTAAAATTCTTAGTCTGAAGCCCCCCACGGTGAAGGGATATTGACTGAAGAGTGGAAAGTGGAGTCTTTAGAAGGCAACATGTTTGTACAAGGGCTTATAGCTGGGGCATCAGAAAAGGATCAGTGCAGAGCTTGTACCAGGAACAGCCATAGGAGAGCACAATGAGAAGTGATTAAGCAGAAGCAGTGCTCAATGACTCCTAACTTGCCAACACCCGCACTTTGACTTCACAGCCTCCAGAACTCAGGGTAAAGTCCCCTGCTAAAACCTCCCCCTCGGTGATATTCTACAGTTGCTGTAAATATTTTGCAGTCTATGAGAGCAATATACAATATATATGTATATATGTATACATATATATGTATATATGTATACATATATACATATATATATATATATAAAATACAAAATTCACTTTAGAAGAAGTAAAAATCATGCAATTTGCCACTAAGTGGATGGAACTTGGGGTGTCATGCTGAATAAAGTCAGTGAAAAGGAGGACACATTTTTCTCAGATGTGGGATTTTAAGAAATGTAGTAAGGAAATAACAAATGGTCAAAATCAACAGAACCTGAGAGTTGGCCTTCAGAACTGAGCTTGGCGAGGGAGATGGAGTGGGGAGGGAAGTGTGGGAAGAGAGTTTGGAACATTGGTGGAAGGAAGTGGATACACTGGTGTAGTGTTGGAACTTTGTACATATAAAATTGTATTATTAATGTTGTAAATCATGATGCATTGATAAATAAATATTTTTAAAACAAGACTCGGGCTGAATAAATAGCATATCAGGTGGAGTTGCTTGCATGCAAACAACCCGGGTTGGATCCCTGACATCCCACATTACCCCCACCCTCAATCTTCCAGGGATCCTCAGGTCAGGAATGCTGGTATTTGCGCTGATATCACCAGGGCTTTTAGGAGTGAGTGTAGGCACCCTCCTCCACGATCTTCCTTCTTCCAGGATGCCTGGCAGCTGAGAACATGCCCCTAAAAGCCACAGAATTTCTAATAGTGCTTTGGGATTTCTGGACAACTTCATTTGTTTGATGCCCTCATCCCTTATAGGAACACATAGAATGGGCATCTAATAATAAGTGCTTACTAAACCTTCTGCCACTGAATTAATTACTCCATTAGATATGCAATAATTTTTCACAAATATGCTACTGTACCCCTTTTTCTATTTTTTTTTAATTTTCTTCTTTTCTTCCTTTTACTTCTTAGATTTTTCTTTCTATTCTTTATTTTTTTAAAAATAATTTTGCTCTCACTTATCTGGAAGCAAATTATTATGGTCAACTATGTGATGCATTTTTTTTTAAGTTTGTTTGTTTGGTTGGTTTTGTTTTTGAGCCACACCCAGTGATGTCCAGAGATTACTCCTGGCTATGCACTCAGAAATTGTTCCTGGCTTGGGGGACCATATGGGACACCAGGGGATTGAACCACGATCCGTCTTAGGCTGTGCATGCAAGGCAGACACCTTATGCCCTGTGCCACTGTTCCTTATGTGATGCATGCCCCTATGTGATGCATTTTCTTTAAATAAAGTGAAAAAAAAGGAGGAAATTCTATAATTTTCTTGCAAAATAAAACTTTTTTTTCTTTTAATTTTTTTATTTTGAATTATGAGAACAAAAGATGCAAAGAAAGAGGACAAGGTAAAGTTACAGTGGAAGGACAATCACCCATAACATAATTCTCAGAAGAAGTCCCCTTGCTGATATCTTAACTTTGAACTTTCAGCCAAAGAACGTTAAGATAAATAAAACAGAATCCATGTACAATTACTTTGTCCCTCAAGTCCCCAGATTGTAGCACATTATAATATTTCTTAACAGCACACAAGGCAATCTAAAGCCATAAAACTTACGTAACTCCTTAAACATTAGAGGCATAGTATTTTTTACATTTCCATGTACATGCATATTAGCTTAAGTTAACCTCAAATTTTAAGTGGGTGCATTTAACCTCAAATTTTAAGTGGGTGCATTTTAAGGATTAGAGTCAAAGGAGCACAGTAAAAACAGTGTTAGAGTGGCAATTGTTGTTTGCATAGGCCCACCAAAATATGAGAGGCATGGAAAGGAATAACCTTGGCCTAAATACAAAGAGATCCTACCCCTGAAGTTTCCTGGCATAAGACCAACTCTAGGCTTCAGGCAAGTTATCGTCTGATCCAAGACATTGTCCATAGTGCCAACACACTTTTCACACAGTCTCTGTTGTTGATATCATGTTTCTGTATTAAAGATTCTGGAATCTGCATATCCTAAATTGAAGTCATGATGTGGAGTGTCTTCTCATTTCACCTCACCATGAAAGAGCAATGCAGGAAGCCCTGTCCTGTAAGCAGGTCGTTGTTAAGTCTTCTCATTGTTAAGGGAAGTCTCTTTTCAGCAGGATGATGTCTGAGTAGTGGTAGGGTCTTCCGTGGTAGAGGATTGCTTCCAGGTAATGTTATAGACAAACCACAATTAAGGGGCAATACAGCAAGCCCTGTCCAGTAAGCAGGTCATTGTTTTTGTTAAGTCTTCTTAGTGTTAAGGGAAGTCTTTTTTGAGTAGATCGATGTCAGAGCAGCTGTAGGGTCTTCTCTGGTAGAGGAATGCCTCCAGGTGATGTTATATACAACCTTGGATGTTTTGTAGATGTCTTCTCTAGATCAGGGGTGAATGGAGAATGCCCATTCTTCTGAGGCCTGTACCAGGTCTTTATGTCAATGTTCAGAGTGTAAGGTCTCATTGCACTACAAGATTTGTGTGTTCCCATCTCTATTAGATAAGAACTTATTGGTATGTATAGTATTTTCCCATTTTAGTGTGCCTAAGCAAACAAGAAATAAAGCCACGTGGTGCTATCAGATATATGGGGGCGTAAGAACATTTCCAACAATACCCATGACTTGGTTCAAACATAAGCATTAAACTGAGGGATTCTTTCACACCAAATTTCATATTGAGCAGTTTACAAAGAGAAGATAAAAAACATAAGGGGGGGGATCATCACTGTATAAGAAAATATTCAGCAAAAGTTATAGCCGTCAAAAGAAACACCCATAAAATGTTGAAAAGACATACAGGTCCTTTTTATGCCTTTTGGAATAGTTGGGTGGGTGTTACCTCCAGGGCACCACTTTGATCTGTTACTTAGGACTCTCCAGTACTTAAGTTAGAAAGGGTAAATGAGTAATGATGATAGGAGTTAAGGAAATTAAAGAGAAATATGATCTTATGAAGGGGTATGCAAAAGGGCAGAGTACAAAATGGACATTCTGCATATATAAAAACATAATTCAATGATAGTGAGTACTATTAATGTTTCTTGTGCGTGCAGGGGCAGTAGCCCCCGCTTGATTTTGAAAATATAGACTGGACAGAGATTACCAGTGACTTCAAGAAGGTGGTAGAGGGGTGCTGGGGTTACCCAAGTCCCGCACCCCCACTAGGCCTGATTAGGAAGGCCTCCGGCAAGGCGGTGGCCTGCTAAACCCCCTCCTGCTAGACTCCTGGCTCCCAGGAAGGAGAGATCCTTCAAGAAGCTGGGAGGCCAGAAGTTCAGGGCCCCACCCAGACCCTCCCTAAGGAGCTGAATGGATAATGGGGGAAAGCCTAGGGTACCTTCGAGCTCCACCAAGGGGCCCAACTCACTGGCTTGCCCAGGTATGTGGCCTGGGGAAGCCCTGGAGATCTGGAGCAAGGTGGTAGAGGGGTGCTGGGGTTACCCAAGTCCCGCACTCCCACTAGGCCTGGTTAGGAAGGCCTCCCGCATGGCGGTGGCCTGCCAAACCCCCTCCTGCTAGACTCCCCAAAATAAAACTTTTCTAAATATTTGTAAATGTTTATAAAACATCTCACATGTATTCCAAATACTCATGGGCTAAGATTTAGAAAGCATTTACTCTATATGCCAATATCTGTGGTATCTGTTGATCCCTACAACCACCCAAGGAGGAGAATTATACATTCCTCTATTTCATGTTTGGGAAAAATGAAGTCCAGTGATGTTTCCATTCTATAAAAATCATATAATTGGGGTTCTTTTGGGGGGTAGTTTTGTTTTCTATTTTTTGTTTTTTGGGGCCACACCCTGGGTTACTCCTATCTATGCATTCAGAAATTGCTCCTGGCTTGGGAGACCATATGGGACAATGGGGCTCGAACCCAGGTTCGTCCTGGGTCAGCTGTGTGCAAGGCAAATGCCTTATCACTGTGCTATTGCTCCGGCTCCCATGTGGTTGTTTTAAGATATACAAAATAGATCGACATCAGTCATTCTACAACTCACACTTTAAGTCTCATCTACACATTACTGCAAAAAAATATTATTTTGTTGCAAAAATCTTAGCTCTCACCAGATAATTATAATGATAAGAAGACAATCTTCCTACCACGGTGGCTCAAACACCCAGGCTGCATTTCTAACTCAGAAGGCAAAAATGAATTCCAGTTGACACTTGGTAACTTGTTTCATCACAAACACCTTTATTATCCTTTCAGTTTTCCTTTTTCCATTATAACTATAGAATCTCAAGCTTGGAAGTACTCAAAGGTTGTAAGAACCTTGGGAAGAACCCCACACTTCCCTCACTGTGGGTTTTTATTGTTGTTGTTTTGTTTTGTGTTCATGGCTTACTCCTAGCTCTGTGCTCAGAAATCACTTCTAGAGAGACTCGGGGATGTCATATGGTATACCAGGTATCAAATCCAGGTTGGCTGCATGCAAGTTAAGCACTTTACCTCCTGCCTTCTCCTACCCCATCACCTTACACATTATTTTTTAAACCTCGAACAACTTTCAAATTCTGCCTATTTCAGTGCTCCCATGACCCACGATCCTGAAACACTTTTTTTTTTTTTACTGTTAACTCTCTTCTTTAAACTTTATTTGAATGGTTCCATCTGCTTGAAGGGAGCATCACCTCCTTAGAGAAGTCTTCCATGATTCCTCAGCCTATATCAGCTCCTTGCAGAAGCCAGGAATCCTTCCTCACAAATAACCAAAATCCAACTTTGATGGCTATAGATGAATAAACAGTTCTAAATAAAACAATCGAAACTGAAAAAGTCTAGAATATGTCTTATTTCAACACAATATATCTAAGGTTCAAATGTCAGCAGGACTGTGTTTGGCTCCATTTCAACCTTTAATCTTAGGTTCAAGAAGTATATATGTACCAGTTCTGTTTAGGTGCCAGAAATGTGTCAATTGAGGAAAAAAAAGAAAGAAAAGTCTTTGCCTCATCGATCTGTTGTTCTAACAAGGAAGACACCTAGGAGGACTGTGGTTCAATCCTCTGATGTCCCATAGAGTCCCCCAAGCCAGGAGCAATTTCTGAGTGCATAACCAGGAGTAACCCCTGAGTATCACAGGGTGTGGTCCAAAACCAAAAAAAAAAAAAATACCTAACAGGACAGAACAGAACAAAACAAAAAAACAGAGGGGGCATTGGTGATGGGAAGGTTACACTGGTGATAGGAGGTGTTCTTTTCTATAACTGAAACCTAACTACAAACATATTTGTGATCATGATGCTTAAATAAATATCTTGTTACATGGAAAGTTAAAGAAAAATTTAATAAGCAAAGTATAGTACATATTAGAGAATATACTTAGGACTGGAGAAAAATCTCAAAGGGCATGGGAAGACCTGGGTTTGCATGTTGAAGATTTGAGTTCAAACCCTGTCAACTAAGCACCTGGAATATTCTCCAAATACCACAAAATATGGGACCACTAAAAAAATAATACATATACAATTGATGAGAAAAAAACTGAAACAAGGTAAGGCAGTTTGATAACACAGAACAGGGCATGGGTTTAAAGTTTTAAATGGATGATCATGGCAAACTCATATCCCTTATGGGAAATACCTCAGAGAAGACATCGGTACTAAGACTTGAAAGAGGTGACAGAAAAAGCCTAGTGACTCTCAGACACATAGGAACTTCCAGGCTACACTAATGGCAATAAACATCCCATCCCAGAGCATAGCTGATGGTCTAAGGACTAGCAGTGAGTGTGCCTGCAAACACAGACACTAAAATGTATGCCCCTGAGAAGTAACCTAAACAGAAGTGTGTACAAACTCCCCACCATTGCAAATGTACATAACAGCCACAAAGAGAAAGGAAAGCGAGGGGGATAAACCAAAAAGAAGAAATGACATGCTAATCAATGCAAAGCCAAACACTCATAAGTTCAGGCAACTTGTGAGCACACAAATAGAATTAGAAGGGAAAGCTCTGCAATGAAATTATCAGAGAGTGGGGGTGTCTACACCCTCCTGGGAAGTGCTGCAGGTGACTGGTGACTGTTCTGTCTTCCATAAGCCTATACAAAATAGGACCCAGGCCAGGATGGGAAAATATGGACCCTATGACAGCTGAAAGGGGAACCCCTGCTATGCAACTAATGAAGTGAAACCACTGTACCCCTACCCTTGAAACCTTCCAAGGTCGCAGGCTCCTTTTATACCAGGTCCAGATTGAGGCTCAAAATACCTCATGGTCTTCAGTATATTTTCAAAGGCTTAGTGGGATCGGTGAGAAGAATGCCCCAGAAATCTTCACTAATGCCGTGAGGTCTGTTTCCAAGACAAGGGGCTTAGATGCCAAATATCTTACTGAAAATCATCTGTGTTGCTTAACAGAGGGAAATCTCAGCAAGTTCAAGGTGTCGGTGACTGTGATGGAAACGGGCTTCAGTAAGCATGAAATTAAATCAAATAAAAGCATGGAAACCCTTGAAAAAAATCCCTTCCTGCTCTAAATGAAAACCACAGAAAATCAATATGAATAATTCCTTGATGTTCAATTTCTTTTCTTTGAAAGTAAATCCTTTCAAAGGGCTGGAAGATTTAGAGCTGTATGTGTCCTTCCAAACACACCTCATACGTAACTAACACAATACCTGTATTTCAAATATGACTTTTACCCCACCTTTATGTATAAAAGAGAAGATAGTCCAAGACAAGAAGGCCAGCATATGTAAGACTCAGTGTGGAAAAAATTAATACACCTAAAATTTTTGGGTAGGTAGAGACAGAAGGAATCAGAATTTGCCAATGTTGAGGGTGTAGAAATGGTTTGTTTCACTCTGCTGGGCAGGGTTGTGAACTGCATGAAGAAATTTCTCAGGGCTGGAAGGTCCAGCCCATGATATGAAGCTTACCACAAAAAGTCGTGAGTTCAGTTATCGAAATAACTATACTGACAACTGTCATGATGGTAGTGGGTGAGAGAAATAGAATACCTGTTTTGAATACAGGCAGAGGTGGGAAATGGGGGGGCATTGGTGGTGGGAAGGTTGCACTGGTGAAGTGGGGTGTTCTTTTTATTTTATAACTGAAACCCAACTACAATCATGTTTGTAATCATGGTGCTTAAATAAATATTTTTAAAAAAATAAAAAATAGAATCTGGGGGCTGGAGAGATAGATAGCACAGTGGTAGGGCATTTGCCTTGCAAGCGGTCAACCCAGGACCAACGGTGGTTTGAATCATGGCATCCTATATGGTCCCCTGTGCCTGCCAGGAGCAATTTCTGAGCACAGAGCCAGGAGTAGCCTCTGAAAGCTGCTGGGTATGGCCAAAAAACCAAAACAAAAACAAAACAAAAAATAGAATCTGGAGCTATAACTAAAAAAGAGAAATTTCTCATTAATTATCTTCTGTCTCTCAAATTGATATGAAAAGCTATGTCAAAGCGAATAAAGATCTGCTTAGCTTAATATAACAAATTATTTGTTGGATACCTATAAGCTACACATGTATTAGGAACCAGACCAAAATTCCCGTCTTGATCTTTCTCTTGATCATTGCTCCACCTGGAGTACCTCAGCCAAGTGGAGGAAATGACTTTAGAGGCATAGATTTTGTTATATATTTCCTAAAATTTCTGAAATCAGGAAGCATTTTGCAATTGACAATGTGTCCAAATGTATTTTTTTTCTTTCTTAGTGGCACATAAAATATTAGACTAATTTACTCTGCATTACAATGAAGTTTAAGATTTAATGAATATGGTAATGATTGCAAAAGAAAAAACATAGTGCAAAAATAAAGAGGACTAAAATTTCCCTTGCATCTCGAATAAACCACCCCTCCCTTGGAAGAGTTTTTTATTAGAAGAATGAAAAGCCTAACAGGCAAGTACTGTAGGAATGGTGCAAAGCTCATGTAACAATCTTTGCTCATATGATAAAACAATAGCAATATGATTCCATTTTATATCTTTTTTTTTTTTGAGGGGGGGACACACCAGGCAGCTTTCAGGGCTTACTCCTGACTTTGCCCTGAGAAATCGCTCCTGGCAGGCTCAGGGGACCATATGGGAAGCCAGGAATCAAACCTGGGTCCATCCCGGGTCGGCAGCATGCAAGACAAATGCCTTACCACTGTGCTATTACTCCAGCCCTTATTTTATCGCATTTTAATGAACAACCATGGACATGACATAGTTTGTTTCCATTTTCTTTCCTTCCTTGACATTTTCAATACCTTCCTCTCTCATGCACAATAAAAGAGTTGACTATTTTTATTTTTTGCATGCACGGAGATAATATGTACCCAAGAACAGTTTTGTTTTTCAGAATTTAAGTCTTTGACCAAAGTATTCAATGTTTATTTTGGCTTTATGACTTGAATATATGAGTACTTGATTTCCAGGAGAAAGAGTAATGTAGACAGTATAAAATAAAAATCTACAAGTTGTGAGATCCCCCTGGGCACTGTATTTCTTTTTTTATTTATTTATTTTTTATTTTGGGGGGTGTTGAGGCACCCAGTGACAATCAGGGGTTACTCCTGGCTATGTGCTCAGAAATCACTCCTGGCTTGGGAGACCATATGGGACACGGGGGGATCGAACCATGGTCCATCCTAGGTCAGCCACCCTGGGTCAGCAAGGCAAACGCCCTACTGCTGTGCCACCGCTCTGACTCCATGTATTTCTAAATTTCTACGGAGCAAGGTCTGGAGAAGCAGGTTAGCAGTGAAGAAATAATAAGCCAAGCCAGTCAGGAGAGAGTCATGGGGCCAATCTGTGCCTGGTGGTATCTCTGAGCTCCAAGCCAAAACTGGCTTTTCTTTATTTTGTAATTGTGTATTTCACAGTGATCAATTAAAAAATGTATAAAGGGAAAAAAAGTGAAAGACTTGAACGGGAGATAATCTATTTGAGATCAACTTATTGCCTTGTTTCCATTCCATGGTCAACTGAAACTACGTCCTACAGGGATTCTCACAGGCATCTATGTAGGATGCATTTCTGTGGCCTGTGTGCTGCAAGAGGGGAGCATTAATTAATCCATGGACTCCTGCTTTCACTGACAATTGTAGTCTAAATACGCATTAACATTCTTGCCTTCACTGACTGTGTCTCAGTCACTGAACTGACTGAGGCTGAAAGTAAGAAAAGCAGTGCTGTCAGGGCACATGGATGTGTAGCTGGTTGCCTTGGTCCATTGCTGAAGAATGCATAAAGCTGAGAAGATAAGAGGCAGATCACTAAGGGTACTTTCCTAGAAATTGGCCTGGCATCATTTCACCTCTGTATGCTGGACTTGCCCTTCACCTCATGGGTCTTGCCCTTTACCTCATGTCTTTTGTCCTGTTGCCCACGTATGGCTCATAGGTGTGCGGCAAATGATTTGTTGCATTAAACTAAGCATATCAGGGGCCAGAGAAATAGCATAGTGGTAGGGCATTTGCCTTGCACGTGGTCAACCCGGGACGAACCCAGGTTTGATCCCTGGCATCCCATATATTCCCTCGAGCCTGCCAGGAGCAAGTTCTGAGAGCAAAGCCAGGAGTAACCCTTTAGTACTACTGGGTGTGGCCCAAAAACAAAATTAATTAATTAATTAATTAATTAAAACTAAACATATCTTTTTAATATTTTTTAGTTAATGATGAAAATGCATCACATAGTTGACATAACTGATCATAATACAATTGTTTCAGGAAGACCAAAAGCAACATGATTTAAAAAAATAGAAAATTCCGTTTTCTGCAAAAAAAAAAAAAAGAAAAGAAAATTAAAAGAAAAACTAAAGAGATGGAAAAGAAAGGAAAGAAAATGTTCAGTAGCAAGTACATTTTTGAAAATTATTCAATCACCAATGAACTCATTATAGCACTAGCAGAAAGTTTAGTGAGCTCTTATTTTTTTTTTAAAGGATGAGAGTTAAAAAAAATACAGTAAAAATGGTGTGGGTGGCAATTGTTTGCATAGGCCCAGCAAAATATGGGGAAAATGGAAGAGAAAAGCCTTGGCCTACATACAAGGAGACCTTACCCCTGAAATTTTCTGGTATAAGACAGACTCAGGGCTCCAGGCATACTAGGGTCCAACCCCTGATTCATTCTCTGTAGTCCTGGTAAAATTCTTTCACAGATTCGCTGTTTAACTACAGGTTTCTGTAGTTAAAGATTCTGGTTTCTATGCATCTTCATCAAAGTCAGGATGATGTTGAACATCCTCTAGTTTCACCTTACCATTAGTGGGCAATGTGGAGAGCCCTGCCCTGCAAGCAGGTTGTTGCTGTTGCTAAGTTGTCTGGGTATTAAGAGAACCCTCTTTTGAGTTAGTCCATGCCAGGGCAGCTCTAGGGTCTTCCCTGGTAAAGGTTTGCTTCCTGGTGATGTTATGTAGACAATTGTGGATGTTTCAGTTGATGGTATCCATGGTTCAGGGGTGTATGGGCAATGCCTGTTCCTATGAGGCCTGAGCCAAGTCATTATGACCATGTTCAGGGTGTAAGGCTCCCACTGCATTACAAAATTTGTGTTCCTATCTCTATTAGATAAGAACTTGTTTGCATATGTAATATTTTCCCATTTTTTATGTGCCTATGAAAAATGGGGAAAATGTCACAAGGTATTATTGGTGCATAAGGGGGCCGAGGGAACAAATCCAACAATCCTGGTAACTTGGCTCTAACATGAACTCTAAACAGAGAGGCTTCTGACAGAATTCCCTATTGAACAGAATAAACAAACAAAAAACTCCAAAAACAATGGGTGAAATTGTCACTATATAAGAGAATATTCAATAAGAGTTAGAGCTGTTAAGGGAATACACTTAAGATAGTCAAGGGAGGGGCTGGGTAGGTGGCGCTGGAGGTAAGGTGTCTGCCTTGCAAGCGCTAGCCAAGGAAGGACCGAGGTTCGATCCCCCGGCGTCCCATATGGTCCCCCCAAGCCAGGGGCGATTTCTGAGCACATAGCCAGGAGTAACCCCTGAGCGTCAAACGGGTGTGGCCCAAAAACCAAAAAAAAAAAAAAAAAAAAAAAGATAGTCAAGGGAGATATACATGTCGCTTTTATATCTTTAGAAATAATCAGGGGAGTGTTAAGTCCGGACACGACTTTGGTTTATGAGTGGCCTTCTGTAGTCTTCAAAACTGCTCCCAGCAGTCTCGTATCAAGAAATGTCTTTGACAGCGGTGTTTGCCTTGCAAGCAGCCGATCCAGGACCAAAGGTGGTTGGTTCGAATCCCGGTGTCCCATATGGTCCCCCGTGCCTGCCAGGAGCTGTTTCTGAGCAGACAGCCAGGAGTAACCCCTGAGCACTCCCGGGTGTGGCCCAAAAACCAAAAAAAAAAAAAAAAAAAAAAGAAATGTCTTTGAGTGGGGACTTCTCAGAAACCGAGTAAGGTAGCAAGCACTTGTATGCAATGAAGGGAGGTGGAGGAAAGGAGGCCACTGAAAGTAGATCAATAGCAACAAAGTATTGGTTTCTTCTCAGTCTGAGACTTTATTTTTTCCACTTTGGGAGCTGTTTGGCAGCTGGCTTGAGTAGGGATAATGATCTGCTTGTGAAGAGCCAAGAACTGATGGTAAAAAGGGTTAAATATGGGGTAATAGTTGGTGGGATGAGTGGGTAAAGTACTAGAAATGCGCCTAATGGTAGTGACCCAAAGGGGGAAGGACAGTATATTACATTCTGTATAATGCAAAGTGAATTAAACTCTAAGATATTCTATTAATCTATATAAACCCTGGGGTCCAGGAGGAAGGAGAGAGAAGGCTGTGGGGGGCAGAAGGAACCCACATCTTCTCCTAAGCTTGGCCAAAAAGCCTGTGGCATGAAGCCATGCCACTCCCTATGCCGCCTGCTGAAGCTTCAGGCTTCCAGAGAGGAGTTTGGATCATTAATTGTGCTGGAAGCCAGAAGTTCACCAGTTTCCTCCTCCTCTCCACCCCTCTGGTGCAGGGTGAGGGTTGGGGGAACCCTGGGGTCCCCTTTAAATTCCCCCCCTGGCACCCTCCTCACTGGCACCCTGGACAGGAGGCCAGGGATAGAAAAACAAACTAAGCATATCTTTATCTTTACCCACCATAGTATAGTTTTCATATCCAACCTCAGACACAGAAGGTCATTAATACGTCTCACAGCCCTGCACAACAGAGTAAACAAACTTACTCTCCAGCCTCAACAATAAAGTCAGATTCTAGATGTAATGATTGGTTTACTGAACTCTCAGTGGTGACTAGCCCTTGTTTACCTCAATGTTACTGGACCCAGCAAACTAACCAGCATACAGCAGAGGCTTAGAAGTGTCAATGTACATTTTTTCAATACGTTAGGAATGTAGGAGTCAGCCTATTTCTTAAGTAGTGTCTAGATAGCTGTTCAAATGACACCTTATGATGGGAAGAAATGCTCTGTGGGTAGGCTCGAAACACAGAAAACATGAGCACTAAAATGTAAACACCAAACTTTGAAATGTGCCCGTCAAAGTGGTTGTGGGGGTGGGTGGGAAGAGGCTGGAGGAAGCATAGGGAAACTGGTGGAGGGAAGTTGACACTGAGGTTGGGATTAGTGTTGGAATATTATGTACCTAAGATTTATCTTTTGATAACTTAGTAAGTCACGGATCTTCAAGTAAATTTTATAAAACTTTGAAAAGAAAGTATGGCAAATGATAAATGAATCAAACATAGATAAATGAGACAAAAAGAAATGCATGTGTGGAGAAAAATGGAAGGGCATCAGATAGATTGCAAACACAGCTTGTGCGGACAAGGAGGTGATCATCTACATATTGGGAAAGGGCATTATTTTTTATAAAACTTTCACCTATTATGTGGTAGGTGCTTTGGCTTAATAAATCTGACAGCTAGAAAAAATATCACACTTTATTATCAACCATTCAATGTATAATCTTGTGTAAATTTCAATGAGTTCCTGTTGTTAAAATTTTAAATTTAGGGGCTTGAGTGATAGCACACCAGTAGGGCATTTACCTTGCACGCATCCAAACCCAGAAAGACCCCGATTCTATTCCCGGCAACCTATATGGTACCCTAAGACTGCTAGGAGCGATCTCTGAGTGCAGAGTGAGGAGTAACCCCTGAGTGCCACCAAGTGTGACCTAATTTTAAATTTAATTTCATTTGCTCCTTACATTGACATCCTAGTTTACTCAACACAAAGAAGTGCTCTTCCAATGACAAGAAGTAAGATTCATAAAATGTGACCCTCTTACTATCTGGCCCCCACTCAAAACCACTCTTTCCCTCTACTACTCACTTGCCACTTTTCTGACCCTATGATCACTCTCCTCACTAGCGCCTTTACAAGGATTCTTCCTCCTACCTGAACACTTTCTCCCACATCAGTTTGTCAACTCTCCCATTTTTGCCAGCCTCTGCTTTACCCTGGCAGGCTGGAGAAATCACTCAGTGCATTGATTGCAAGTTCTCCATATCGGAGAGCTGGGTTCAATATCAGCACGCACATGTTCCCACATCACTAGGTGTGACCCCCCCAAATAAATATAAAATATATATATATAATATAAAATAAAATGTGGAAGTCAAATGCTGTCTTTCTAGTAAATGAACCCCATCCATTTGAAGCTTGCAGTCCCTGACCACTTGGAACTCTCAGCACCTGTGTGCATATCTCTTTCTTCTTTTTCCTTTTTTCCTTGCGCTCAATAACTTCCAACAAAAATATAATTATGTTACAGATACTCCTTGCTTAACGACCTACCTGTTTAGCGACCACTTGCACTTACGACCATCTTTTCACCATTATTTTATTTTAAATATCCTTTTTCCATCTTGTACACTCTACGGTACAGTACTGTAGTTTTTGGTGCTTTAATGTGCCTACTTTACTAACTTTATGTTCTGTAATACATTGCAGTACTGTGTGTAAATTACACAACCTATGCAAATTAAAACAAGTGGAAGTTTTCAGTTTGGTCCTTCTCCT